>NC_079193.1:13256525-13354025 GCF_029499605.1 Hyla sarda
CTTAACCCCTTAAGGACAAGGCCATTTTATACCTTAAGGACCAGAGCGTTTTTTGCAATTCTGACCACTGTCACTTTAAACATTAATAACTCTGGAATGCTTTTAGTTATCATTCTGATTCCGAGATTGTTTTTTCGTGACATATTCTACTTTAACTTAGTGGTAAAATTTTATGGTAACTTGCATCCTTTCTTGGTGAAAAATCCCAAAATTTGATGAAAAAAATGAAAATTTTGCATTTTTCTAACTTTGAAGCTCTCTACTTGTAAGGAAAATGGATATTCAAAATATATTTTTTTGGGTCACATATACAATATGTCTACTTTATGTTTGCATCATAAAATTTATGAGTTTTTACTTTTGGAAGACACCAGAGGGCTTCAAAGTTCAGCAGCAATTTTGAAATTTTTCACAAATTTTTCAAACTCACTATTTTTCAGGGACCAGTTCAGTTTTGAAGTGGATTTGAAGGGTCTTCATATTAGAAATACCCCATAAAAGACCCCATTATAAAAACTACACCCCCAAAGTATTCAAAATGACATTCAGTAAGTGTATTAACCCTTTAGGTGTTTCACAGGAATAGCAGCAAAGTGAAGGAGAAAATTCTAAATCTTTATTTTTTACACTCGCATGTTCTTGTAGACCCAATTTTTGAATTTTTGCAAGGGATAAAAAGGAGAAAATTTTTACTTGTATTTGAAACCCAATTTCTCTCGAGTAAGCACATACCTCATATGTCTATGTTAATTGTTCGGCGGGCGCAGTAGAGGGCTCAGAAGGGAAGGAGCGACAAATGGTTTTTGGGGGGCATGCCGCATTTAGGAAGCCCCTATGGTGCCAGGACAGCAAAAAAAAAAAACACATGGCATACCATTTTGGAAACTAGACCCCTCGGGGAACGTAACAAGGGGTAAAGTGAACCTTAATACCCTACAGGTGATTCACGACTTTTGCATATGTAAAAAAAATATATATATTTTTTACCTAAAATGCTTGGTTTCCCAAAAATTTTACATTTTTAAAAAGGGTAATAGCAGAAAATACCCCCCAAAATTTGAAGCCCAATTTCTCCCGATACAGAAAACACCCCATATGGGGGTGAAAAGTGCTCTGCTGGCGCACTACAGGTCTCAGAAGAGAAGGAGTCACATTTGGCTTTTTGAAAGCAAATTTTGGTCTGGGGGCATGCCGCATTTAGGAAGCCCCTATGGTACCAGAACAGCAAAAAAAAAAACCACATGGCATACCATTTTGGAAACTAGACCCCTCGGGGAACGTAACAAGGGGTAATGTGAACCTTAATGCCCTACAGGTGTTTCACGACTTTTGCATATGTAAAAAAAAATATTTTTTTTTTACATAAAATGCTTGTTTTCCCAAAATGTTTACAATTTTAAAAAGGGTAATAGCAGAAAATACCCTGCAAAATTTGAAGCCCAATTTCTCCCGATTCAGAAAACACCCCATATGGGGGTGAAAAGTGCTTTGCTGGCGCCCTACAGGTCTCAGAAGAGAAGGAGTCACATTTGGCTTTTTGAAAGCGAATTTTGCTCTGGGGGCATGCCGCATTTAGGAAGCCCCTATGGTGCCAGGACAGCAAAAAAAAAACACATGGCATACCATTTTGGAAACTAGACCCCTCGGGGAACGTAACAAGGGGTAATTTGAACCTTAATACCCTACAGGTGTTTCACGACTTTTGCATATGTAAAAAAATATATATTTTTTTTACCTAAAATGCTTGTTTTCCCCAAAATTTTACATTTTTTAAAAGGGTAATAGCAGAAAATACCCCCCAAAATTTCTCCCGAGTACGGCGATACCCCATATGTGGCCCTAAACTGTTGCCTTGAAATACGACAGGGCTCCGAAGTGAGAGCGCCATGCGCATTTGAGGCCTAAATTAGGGACTTGCATAGGGGTGGACATAGGGGTATTCTACGCCAGTGATTCCCAAACAGGGTGCCTCCAGCTGTTGTAAAACTCCCAGCATGCCTAGACAGTCAACGGCTATCTGGCAATACTGGGAGTAGTTGTTTTGCAACAGCTGGAGGCTCCGTTTTGGAAACAGTGGCGTACCAGACGTTTTTCATTTTTATTGGGGAGGGGGGCTGTGTAGGGGTATGTGTATATGTAGTGTTTTTTACTTTTTATTTTATTGTGTGTTAGTGTAGTGTTTTTAGGGTACAGTCGCACGGGCGGGGGGTTCACAGTAGTTTCTCGCTGGCAGTTTGAGCTGCGGCAGAAATTTTGCCGCACCTCAAACTTGCAGCCGGATACTTACTGTAATCCTCCGCCCATGTGAGTGTACCCTGTACATTCACATTGGGGGGGGGGGGGGGGGGACATCCAGCTGTTGCAAAACTACAACTCCCAGCATGTACGGTCTATCAGTGCATGCTGGGAGTTGTAGCTTTTGCAACAGCTGGAGGCACACTGGTTGTGAAACACCGAGTAACAAACTCAGTGTTTTGCAACCAGTGTGCCTTCAGCTGTTGCAAAAGCTACAACTCCCAGCATGTACGGACAGCGGAAGGGCATGCTGGGTGTTGTAGTTATGCAACAGCTGGAGACACACTGGTTTGCTACTTAACTCAGTGTGCCTTCAGCTGTTGCAAAACTACAACTCTCAGCAGTCACCGACAGCCAACGGGCATGCTGGGAGTTGTAGTTATGCAACCACCAGATGCACCACTACAACTCCCAGCATGCACTTTAGCTGATTGTGCAAGCTGGGAGTTGTAGTTACACAACAGCTGAAGGTACACTTTTCCATAGAAAGAATGTGCCTCCAGCTGTTGCAAAACTACAACTCCCAGCATGCCCATAAGGGAATGCTGGGAGTTGTGGTGGTCTGCCTCCTGCTGTTGCATAACTACAGCTCCCAGCATGCCCTTTTTGCATGCTGGGAGCTGTTGCTAAGCAACAGCAGGAGGCTGTCACTCACCTCCAACGATCCTCGCCGCACAGTTCAGTCCCTCGTCGTCGTCGCCGCCGCCGCTGCTCCTGGGGCCCCGATCCCAACATTGACGCCGGGGATCGGGGTCCCCAGCACCTGGGGTGCACGTCCCGCACCCGCTCACGTCCTCCGGAAGAGGGGCGGAGCGGGTTGCGGGAGTGACACCGGCAGCAGGCGCCCTGATTGGTCGGCCGGTAATCCGGCCGACGAATCAGGGCGATCGTGAGGTGGCACCAGTGCCACCTCACCCCTGCTGGGTCTGGCTGTTCGGGGCCATCTCTGACGGCCCCGATCAGCCAATAATTCCGGGTCACCAGGTCACTGGAGATCCGATTGACCCGGAATCCGCCGCAGATCGCTGGACTGAATTGTCCAGCGATCTGCGGCCATCGCCGACATGGGGGGTCATAATGACCCCCCTGGGCGATATGCCCCGATGCCTGCTGAACGATTTCAGCAGGCATCGGGCACCGGCTCCGCTCCAGATGGTTGCGGGGGGCCGGTAAAACACATGACGTTCTCATACGTCATGTGTCCTTAAGGGGTTATAGGGGTACTCCAGTGGAAAACATTTTTTTTTAAATCAACTGGTGCCAGAAAGTTAAACAGATTTGTAAATTACTTCTATTTAAAAATCTTCATCCTTCCAGTACTTATCAGCTGCTGTATGCTTCACAGAAAGTTATTTTCTTTTGGAATTTCTTCTCTGTCTGACCACAGTGCTCTCTGCTGACACCTCTGTCCATTTCAGGAACTGTCCAGAGCACGAGAGATTTGCTATGGGGATTTTCTCCTGTTCTAGACAGTTCCTGAAATGGACAGAGGTGTCAGCAGAGAGCACTGTGGTCTGACAGAAAATAAATAAAAAAAGAAAAGAACTTCCTGTGGAGCATACAACAGCTGATAAGTACTTGAAGGATGATTAAGATTTTAAAATATAAGTAATTTACAGATTTGTTTAACTTTCTGGCACCAGTTGATTAATTTAAAAAAAATGTTTTCCACCAGAGTACCCCTTTAAGCTCTTGACCAGAAGTATTATCTGAAAGATATTCTAAATTAATTCTCATTGGTGGAAGTGATAGTATTGGATTTTACAGAAATTTCAAATGTTTGGAAATTCACAGAAGCAGAAGATACTCAGATACATAAACAGTGTTAAATGCACGTCACGCCCCGCCCCCTCGATGCAAGTCTATGGGAGGGGGCGTGGCGGCCGCCACGCCCCCTCCCATAGACTTGCATTGAGGGGGCAGGGTATTGAGGTCACACAGGGGCTGAGTCGTGACGTCGCGAAACTCCGTCCCTGTGTTCGGGAGGCATAAGACTGAGAGCCTCCAGCGCTTCCGGCAGTACTTACAGGTGGGTGCTGCATGCTATATTGCGGGGGTCCCCAGTGGCGGGACCCCTGCAATCAGACATCTTATCCCCTATACTTTGGATAGTGGATAAGATGTCTTTGGGCCGGAGTACCCCTTTAAATCGTACCTGTCATATCACAGAAAAAGAATAATGCTTCTGTATGTTCTCCACTAGGTCATGCAGATTGTTTACATGTCTTTTTATGTGTCTAGCTTCTGTATTTTGCTCACAAATCTCTCTGTTCTGCTGCTCACTTATTCTGACATCCACTGCTCAGGAAGGGGAATTTAGGTACCCCCAGTCTTTAGGTAGTCAGAACATCCTGGGAGTTGTAGTTGTGCAAGTCCAGATGTAAAACAGCCCATGTGTATGTGTATGTGTAGAGACAATAGACGCAGCAGCAGCAGCAGCTTATCGTCCCCTGTTCTGTGTAGACAGCCATAAGCCCTAGTTATTTCATACACTTCACACAGGCTTGTATAGAGCAGATGCCGTGCCCGCAGGCCTCATACCCATCATTATGCGCATAGTCAGAAAGGAATGTAAAATATTTCATCACAGCTTCTGCTTTATTTCCCTTTAATACATCCCCTGCTCCTGAATATCTGTATAACCAGCTAATACTGGGTGACAGCCCCGGGGTGAGCTGTAATATGGTTATGCTGGTTGTCACCCCACTTTCCCTGAAACATGTCTAAAAAAACAAACAAACAAAAAAAAACTGCTTAATAGATTCATTTTGCTACAACTTGGGAAAATAAGACATTTTATGGAGAAAATGTTTTTAAGACATTTATCACCTTCTGCATGGTAGTATATGGAGGTGAACATTTGGTACATACCTCCAACCTATCTAAGTACATAAGGGCATGTGCAAGCAACATGGCTACTGTCATCATAGATGTCAGGATCCGGGTTGGCGGAGGGTGAGGACACTGGAAGTGGATCCTCTGTGCCAGAGAGGTGATGACGTGGGCCGTACCAGGGGAACGGAGTCTAAGGGGTTATTGGTATTCACCAGAGCCCGCCGCAAAGCGGGATGGACTTGCTGCGGCAGGTAACCCCCAGGTCGTTCCTCCCAGTAGCGACTCAACCTCTCTGGTGGCTGAGATGGCGGCTGAGATAGAAAAGGACAAGGCAAGGCAAGGTGAGACGTAGCAGAAAGGTCAGGGCAGGCGGCAAGGTTCGTAGTCAGGGGCAACAGCAGAGATTCTGGAAACGCAGGCAAGGACACACTGGAACGCTTTCACTAGGCACTAGGCAACAAGATCCGGCAGGGACAGGAAGGGGAAGTGATGTTTTATAGGGAAAACAGTGATTGGACTAGTGATTTAAATTTCAGAGAGTTGGCGCGCGCGCGCCCTGGAGAGCGGGGCCGCGCCCCGGGCTGGGACAGGGGAAGGACGGAGCAGGTGAGAAGAGACATGGGATGCGATCCGTGAGCGGGCACGTCCCATGGATCGCATCCCCTCCGGTGACAGGGTAGCAGCGCTCTCGGTCAGCAGCGCCGACCGGAGCGCTGCAAGCAGAGTAACGCCGCGAGCGCTCCGGGGAAGCAGCGGGACCCGGAGTGCTCGTCGTTACAATAGACACCCAAAGATTGTCACTACACAATACTAGTGTTGCTCGCAAATATTCGCAATGCAAATTTTATTCGCGAATATCACATATTCGCGAATATCACATATTCGCGAATATCACATATTCGCGAATATCACATATTCGCTCATTCGCGAATATTCGTGAATATAGCATTATATATTCGCAATTATGAATATTCGCATTTTTTTTTTTTAATTTCACAGTACACATCACAGTGATCATCCCTCTCTGCTTCCAGCTTGAAGAAGGCTCTAATACTACTGTGTGAGACTGGCGTACGAATTTTCGCATATGCGTAAATAAAACGCGAATATGCGAATTTAGCGAATATATGACGAATATTCGTCCATATTATCGCGAAATATCGCGAATTCGAATATGGCCTATGCCGCTCAACACTACACAATACATATAATAGACATAACATGTGGCAGGTAGGATGTATAGGACGACCATAGTGTGGCAATGTGTAGCCTATATTGCCGTTGCCCTCTTGCGTGGTGTGTATATTTTCTTTGCTCTCCTTATTGGCAGTGTGTAGTATATATTGCCTCTGATCTCCTCTCCTCATGGGGGGGGGGGGGTGTAGCATATACAGTCATGGCACCCCTGACATTTTTCTAGAAAATGAAGTATTTCTCACAGGAAAGGATTGCAGTAACACAGGTTTTGCTATACACATGTTTATTCCCTTTGTGTGTATTGGAACTAAACCAAAAAAGGGAGGAAAAAAAGCTAATTGGACATAATGTCACCAAACTCCAAAAATGGGCTGGACACAATTATTGGCACCCTTAACTTAATATTTGGTTGCACACCCTTTGGAAAAAATTACTGAAATCAGTGGCTTCCTATAACCATCAATAAGCTTCTTACACCTCTCTGTCGGAATGTTGGACCACTCTTCCTTTACAAACTGCTCCAGGTCTCTTATTGGAAGGCGCCTTTTCCCAACAGTAATTTTAAGATCTCTCCACAGGTGATCAATGGGATTTAGATCTGGACTCATTGCTGACACTTCAGAACTCTCCAGCGCTTTGTTGCCATCCATTTCTGGGGGCTTTTTGACGTATGTTTGGGATCATTGTCCTGCGGGAAGACCCAAGATCTCGGATACAAACCCAGCTTTCTGACACTGGGCTGTACAGTGAGACCCAAAATCCATTGGTAATCCTCAGATTTCATGATGCCTTGTACACATTCAAGGCCCCCAGTGCCAGAGGCAGCAAAACAACCCAAAACATCACTGACCTCCACCATATGTCACTGTAGGTACTGTGTTCTTTTCTTTGTAGGCCTCATTCCGTTTTCGGTAAACAGTAGAATGATGGGCTTTACCAAAAAGCTCTATCTTGGTCTCATCTGTCCACAAGATGTTTTCCCAGAAGGATTTTGGCTTAGGTTGCATTGACATCTCGGTTTTACACTACGGGTGTGCTGGATCCGGCTGGAGGAGGGGCGAACCGGGCTCTCCTGTACCCCAGCTGGACCAGCGCTGAACTCCATTCACTTTAATTAGCCGACTGGAGTCAAATAGGGACTCGGTTGGCTTTACACCGTTCACCATACGGTATCATTAACATTATATTTTTATATTTTAATAGTTCAGATATTTACGCACGCAGTGATACCAAATATATTTATTAAATTTTTATTGGGGGAGGGGATTTTTCACATTTTTTTTAACATTTTTTAAAACTTTTTTTTACTTTTATTGTTACACTTTAATTGTCCCCATAGGGGACTATTTATAGCAAACATTTGATTGCTAATACTGTTCAGTGCTATGCATAGGGCCATCTTATCGCTCATCTTCTGCTCTGGTCTGCTCGATATCAGACCAGAGCAGAAGACCCGTGGAAGGCGGCGGAGGCAGGTGAGGGGACCTCTGTCTGCCGTTCTAGATGATCGGATCTCTGCGGCAGCTCTGTGGGCGATCCGATCATCCATTTTAGTGACCGTAGCGCTGCAGATGCCGTGATTTGTATTGATCACGGCATCTGAGGGGTTAATGGCGGACATCTGCGCGATCGCAGATGTCTTCCATTACCGGCGGGTCCCTGGCTTCTCTCAGCAGCCGGGACCTGTCGTGCATGAACCGAGCATCGATCCGATGCCTGCGGTAATGTATAGGACATAAATGTACGTCCTGGTACGTTAAGTACCTCTGCACCAGGACGTACATTTACGTCCTGCGTCGTTAAGGGGCTAGGGAAAATATGCTGTTATTAGCGGCCATTCAATTCACAATCTGTCCATCTACATAGTCAATACTTAAGTCAGCCAGAACAGGAACCCCTCCTACAGAACTTCTTTTTATTCTATCTCATTCCTGGGCTTGCAGGTGGCAGACTCCCCCCTGTTTGACTTCTATATGCCCTAATAGGACTTGTAGACATCCTTTTGGATGGGCACTACAGTATCTCCATATGGGCATGATAATGTGACACCATCCGGAGGGTCCTTGCTTCTCTTAAACCATTTGTCTCATATAGGTGTGGAGGCACCAGGAGGGGGCCAATTACTCCTCCTTTCATGAGGGTCTCCTACTTTTAGTACATTAAAGAAGTTTCCATGTTTTTTTGGATGATACTATTGATCCTTTGAAGCAGGGGGAAGGAATTATGGAACAACATGGACCTAAGTATTTCTTCACTCATCCACCTTGACAAGTGTTTCCTGTTGGGAGCAGACACTCAATGGCCGCCCCCTGCCTCCCTTAACCACCCATGGTGCCTCTGGCAGAGAAGTGATTGACGTCCTAAGCCCCTCGACATGCCAGTCCCTTAATCTTTTTTTAATATTTCCTCCACTTTCACATACAACCCGCGATTTGTTTTTTGACAATTACGACAACGGCGCCAATTATGTGCAGACAGCGATCGGAGTGATGGCATAAGCTCCGCCACGCAGGTGACAATTTAATTTGTCTTCTCCCAGTTTTCAACATTCCAGACGGGATTTTATATTGGTGTCTTCAGATAGGGGTAGGACGCTGAGATTACGTTTATAATGTGTGTGTGGGGGTTTATGAAGATCCCCGGGGGCTCAAGAACTCGACTTTCACCCAAAAGCAAAAAACATTAAATCTCTGCTTCTGGAAAAGCTGGGTGGCAGTCAATGTGACTAACATTAAGACTTCCAAATACACATCCTAGATCTGAATGAATGAACTAATCGTATGAAATACTTTCGTCTTTACATAGTTGAATGCGCTGACAACAAAATCACTCAAAAATTATCAATGGAAATCAAATGTATCAACCCATGGAGGTCTGGATATGGGGTCACACTCAAAATCACAGTGGAAAACCCCACTACAGGCTGATCCAACTTTATGTAATGTCCTTAATACAAGTCCCAATGAGGCTCAGTAGTGTGTGTGGCCTCCACGTGCCCGTATGACCTCCCTACAACGCCTGGGCATGCTCCTGATGAGGTGGCGGATGGTCTCCTGAGGGATGTCCTCCCAGACCTGGACTAAAGCATCCGCCAACTGGACAGTCTGTGGTGGATGAGACATGATGTCCCAGATGTGTTCAATCGGATTCAGGTCTGAGGAATGGGCGGGCCAGTCCAGAGCATCAATGCCTTCCTCTTGTAGAAACTGCTGACACACTCCAGCCACATGAGGTCTAGCATTGTCCTGAATTTGGAAGGCCAAGCCAGGGCCAACCGCACCAGCATATGGTCTCACAAGGGGTCTGAAGATCTTATCTCGTACCTAATGGCAGTCAGGCTACCTCTGGCAAGCACATGGAGGGCTATGCGGCAGCAGAACGTTCTCCACGGAGTCTCCACATGTGCTCAGTGTGAACCTGCTTTCATCTGTGAAGAGCACAGGGCGCCAGTGGCGAATTTGCCAATCTTGGTGTTCTCTGGCAAATGCCAAATGTCCTGCACGGTGTTGGGCTGTAAGCACAACCCCCACCTGTGGACGTAGGGCCCTCATACCACCCTCATGGAGTCTGTTTCTGACTGTTTGATTGGACACATGCACATTTGTGGCCTGCTGGAGGTCATTTTGCAGGGCTCTGGCAGTGCTCCTCCTTGCACAAAGGTGGAGGTAGCGGTCCTGCTGCTGGGTTGTTGCCCTCCTACGGCCTCCTCAATGTCTCCTGATGTCCTGGCCTGTCTCCCGGTAGCGCCTCCATGCTCTGGACACTACGCTGACAGACACAGCAAACCTTCTTGCCACAGCTCGCATTGATGTGCCATCCTGGATGAGCTGCACTACCTGAGCCACTTGTGTGGGTTGTAGACTCCGTCTCATGCTACCACTAGAGTGAAAGCACCGCCAGCATTCAATAGTGACCAAAACATCAGCAAGGAAGCAAAGGAACTGAGAAGTGGTCTGTGGTCACCACCTGCAGAACCACTCCATTATTGGGGGTGTCTTGCTAATTGCCTATAATTTCCACCTGTTGTCTGTTCCATGTGAAATTGATTGTCAATCAGTGTTCTTCCTGAGTGGACAGTGGGATCTCACACAAGTGTCAGTGACTTGGAGTTACATTGTGGTGTTTAAGTGTTCACTTAATTTTTTTGAGCAGTGTATATCTTCATATCCTCATTCTTCATGGTGTTTCCATGAAGTTGTATTATAGTAGGTATATTCTTGTATATAGGAGCAGTATTATAGTAGTTATATTCTTGTACATAGGAGGCAGTATTATAGTAGTTATATTCTTGTATATAGGAGCAGTATTATAGTAGTTATATTCTTGTATATAGGGGGCAGTATTATAGTAGTTATATTCTTGTACATAGGAGCAGTATTATAGTAGTTATATTCTTGTACATAGGAGTCAGTATTATAGTAGTTATATTCTTATATATAGGAGCAGTATTATAGAAGTTATATTCTTGTATATAGGAGCAGTATAATAGTAGTTATATTCCTGTATATAGGAGGCAGTATTATAGTAGTTATATTCTTGTATATAGGAGCAGTATTATAGTAGTTATATTCTTGTATATAGGAGCAGTATTATAGTAGTTATGTTCCTGTATATAGGAGGCAGTGTTATAGTAGTTATATTCTTGTATATAGGAACAGTGTTATAGTAGTTATATTCTTGTATATAGGAGCAGTATTATAGTAGTTATATTCTTGTATATAGGAGCAGTATTATAGTAGTTATATTCCTGTATATAGGAGCAGTATTATAGTAGTTATATTCTTGTATATAGGAGCAGTATTATAGTAGTTATATTCTTGTATATAGGAACAGTATTATAGTAGTTATATTATTGTATATAGGAGGCAGTATTATAGTAGTTATATTCTTTTATATAGGAGGCAGTATTATAGTAGTTATATTCTTGTATATAGGAGCAGTATTATAGTAGTTATATTCTTGTATATAGGTTCAGTATTTTAGCGGTTATATCTTTGTACCTACGAGGCAGTATTTTAGCAGTACATAGAGGCGTCTCTTGTTTTGGATGACCATGCACATTCCCGTATATTGATCACTTTCTGCCTGGTCCCCTACAGATCATATTGGGGCTAATAGTATCAGGATATCTGTGATCATCTCCTGGAGACCCCTAAGCCCTTTCAGGACTGGCTTAGACAACTAATACATTTGATCTGATCTCTGATAAAGTTTTGTGTTACTTAGAAACTTGACATGTGTTTTCCATGAATCTTCTGGAGACATTGATATTCTCTGGGTGGGAGGATGACGGCAGTGCTCTGTGATCCTGCGCTATACATCATGCTGGAGATGTACAGTAGCTGTCAGTGATCTGGGGATGGATGAATTACTCCGCAGATCTGTCAGTGATATTTTGGGCTGCTGGATCTGGGTCACTGAATGTCCTCTCCACTCAGCTGCCTATAAATATTCAATGATTAAGTATACACCCCCTGCTGATGTCTGCCCAGCCGGTGATATTGTACCGCACACAGCAGTGATCTCCGGCACATTCTCTTTCAGCAAGGTCAGATCCGCACAGTCTGTATTTATGACTGGGTGGGGGGGGGGGGGGTGCTCTCGTTCTCTCTCCTTCTCACTCTCGCTCTCTTCCTTTACTTCTCCTGTGGGGCCAGAATGTTATTATATGGATTTATGGAAATTATGTTCAACTTTTTATAATGAAAAGTTCTACAGCTTTGTAATATACTTTAAAGCGTACCCGTCAGATCCATCAAAAAAAAAAAAAATGTTTTTAATATATCACTCAGTACATAATCCTGACCATTTTTATGTGTCTAGCACCTTTATTTATTTTTTTATTACACTTTTAATTTAGCTCACTAGTCTGAATGTCTCTCAAAGGGAGGGGGCGTGGCCTCACTGTGCAGGTCTCCGCCCCCTCCCTCAGTATGCTGTCTGCTCACATCTCCCCTAGCATTAGCAAAACTACAACTCCCAGCTTCTCCTCACTGACAGTAGTGGGACACAAGCTGACAGTGGGAGGATTTTTCCTCCAGCTCTGATCCCCGCACTCACAGCTGTCAATCAAGGAAGTGTGTCCATGACATAGGTGATGACTCATGGACACAGCAGGACTAGTATGTGTCCAAGCAGGCAGGGAGGGCAGTTGTTTGATGGGCTTTTTCAGTATTAAATACTGAAAATTTTCTAATGAAAGCAATTGCAAAACCTATTGGTTATACAAGCTTTACAACATATCAAAAGTTTTTGTATCTGACAGTGCCCATTTAAGGGTCTATTCACACGTACGCAGATTTGATGCGCAGGATTTTCTGTTGCAGATTTCATTGTAAACTAAATAACTGAGCACAGCTTCTAATTTGCAGTTACAAATCCTGCGCAGCAAATCTGCGCAGGATCCTGTATGTGTCAACATACCCTAAGGATGCATGCACACCACATTTTTGCAATACAGTTCCCGTATCAGGTTTTTGATGAAAAACGGATTCTTCAAAACCGGACTAAACTGTATAAAAACGTGTCCATCATGTGGCGCACATCACTTCTTAAAGGGGTACTCCACTGCCCCAGCGTTCGGAACATTTAGTTCTGAAAGCTGGGTGCGGGCTGCGGGGTCGTGACATCACGGCCACGCCCCCTCAATGCAAGTCTATGGGAGGGGGCATGCGCCCCTTCCCATACATTTGCATTGAAGGGGCGTGGCGTGATGTCACAAGGGGGCATGGCTGTGATGTCACGAGCCCGCACCCAGCTTTCGGAACAAAATTTTCTGAACGCTGGGGCAGTGGAGTGCCCCTTTAAATTAGCAAAAATGACAGGAAGCACCTTAGATGGCACAAAAATAGTGGAACGCAGACATTTATATGCCCAACGGTCACTGGTGTAGATATGTGCAAAAAAGTTTTGCGCAAAGCTAAATTTATGTGCAAACCACACCCTCTGCAAGCAGCCCAGCATGAAAAATGACTGAGGCAGCGCAGGCAACATACAAGTATCGCAGTATTAGGTGATAACTTTGCAATACACACCACTTGATAAATCAAAGCTGATGCAGAACGTTCAATTACAGCAGACTATCACATAATCGGTGAGGTTGCAGAACCTGCTGTATTACCTGACTGCTCCTCTACCTGTGGCATTGATCAGCCCAATGCTACAGCTCAGAGACAAGATCCAGCCATGCCTCCTGAGACAGCAGAGGATGATGAGTTATCCTTTGAGAGGGGAGTCGGAGAGCTGCTGAGACAACACCACACTGACAATGACAGGACTACACAACTTCCTGTCAGAAGAGAGGGATGAGCTGGGGAGCTGCTGAGACAGCAGCACACTGACAATGAGGGGACTATTCAACTTCCTGTTAGGAGAGAGGGAGGAGCCGGGAGGCTTCTGAGACAACATCACACTGACAATCAAAGAACTACACAACTTCCTGTCAGAAGAGAGGGATGAGCTGGGGAGCTGCTGAGACAGCAGCACACTGACAATGAGGGGACTACTCAACTTCCTGTTAGGAGAGAGGGAGGAGCCGGGAGGCTGCTGAGACAACATCACACTGACAATCAAAGAACTACACAACTTCCTGTCAGGGGTGACTCACACAAAAACATGCTGAGGCCTGTACAATATGTGATAACATTATATTAGTAAGTTATATATCTTAAGGGGTTAATATTATTTAATTCCAATTATTTTGATACCGGAATACCCCTTTATTCCCCACCACGGGTCGGTTTCGTTTTACAGCTGGAGGATGAGACTTGTTCATGGTTTCCGTTTATTTTGTAGCACGTGAAGGCGATTTCTTCATCGATGTGCAAAACCGTCCAGGACGTGCAGAACATATTTCAGGGACAATGCTACAACTATGTCTGTATAAATGTAAGTACATGTAATACGCCACTGGGGGCGCTTTTCTGGTTAATTTGAGGATGAGAAGTAAATCAAATATGGAGGGCATTGGGGTGGGGGGTTGAACTATTTAGGATTCTCTTGGGAGGGGCTTCATGGCTGTCTCTGTATGGGTGCATTGTGTCTGGCACTTTTTGGGATAGCAGGCACTTGCACACAGTATCCCCGATTTACTATAGTTGTCTTACCCTGATGCGCCAAAATCTGGTTTGTGCTTATTTGCCAACAAGTGAATGCAATAAAATTGCACCTACGCCCCTAGATATCTTATTCCCAATCCAAAGGATAGGGGATAAGATGTCTGAACCCGGGACCCCCGCGATCTCCCTGCTGCACCCGGCGTTTGTTTAGAGCATTGGGTGCAGCGCCGGAGGCTTGTGACGTCACGACCACACCCCCTCAATGCAAGTCTATGGGAGGGGGCGTGACGTCCGTCACGCCCCCTCCCATAGACTTGCATTGAGGAGGCGTGGCCGTGACGACACAAGCGGGGCGTGGTCGTGGCGTCACAAACCTCCACCTTCACATCGCCAGTCATCCCGCACAGAGCCAAGTTCGCTCCATGTACCGGATGTCTGGAGTACTGCAGCCGAGATCGCAATGGTCCCAAATGGCCGGACACCTGCGATCAGACATCTTATCCCCTATCCTTTTTATAGGGGATAAGATATCTAGGGGCGGAGTACCCCTTTAAGGAGCTTTATGTGTTGTTGTGTGTTTGTTTGTTTTTTCTTCCAAAAAAGCACAGTGTCACGGACAAATGTGTAAAACTAGTCAGGCAAAACAAATTTGGTGCAATCTTTGCCTTGTATTTAAAGAAACACGCTAAAACAGCAGAACATGATTCGCAGACAAATGTCTTTAATTTATCAACACCAAAATATTAAGTGCTACACAAAATATACAAGTTGGACACTCCTAAATCAATAGTAAATTTAATACACACCCCAGCTGCTGCAGAACCTCAGATGGAAGTTTGAACTTTATGTCACTAACTTTCTGCAGCAGCTGAGCTTTATATTACACAGTCCTCTGCTGCAGCTGCTGCAGAGGCTCTTACACCACACCTCAGCTATCAATAATTGAAAGTCCAGATTATCCTGCAGTTCTTTGTCAGTACCAGGAGCTGGATTGTCTACTACACTGCTCAAAAAACTAAAGTGAACACTAAGATAACACATCCTAGATCTGAATGAATGGACTAATCGTATGAAATACTTTCCTCTTTACATAATTGAATTCGCTGACAACAAAATCACACAAAAATTATCAATGGAAATCATCAACCCATGGAGGTCTGGATATGGAGTCACACTCAAAATTACAGTGGAAAACCCCACTACAGGCTGATCCAACTTTATGTAATGTCCTTAAAACAAGTCCCAATGAGGCTCAGTAGTGTGTGTGGCCTCCACGTGCCCGTATGACCTCCCTACAACACCTGGGCATGATCCTGATGAGGTGGAGGATGGTCTCCTGAGGGATGTCCTCCCAGACCTGGACTAAAGCATCCGCCAACTCCTGGACAGTCTGTGGTGGATGAAGCGAGACGTCCCACATGTGCTCAATCGGATTCAGGTCTGGGGAACGGGCGGCCAGTCCATAGCATCAATGCCTTCCTCTTGTAGGAACTGCTGACACACTCCAGCCACATGAGGTCTAGCATTGTCTTGTATTAGGAGGAACCCAGGGCCAACCGCACCAGCATATGGTCTCACAAGGGGTCTGAGGATCTCATCTCGGTACCTAATGGCAGTCAGGCTACCTCTGGCAAGTACATGGAGGGCTGTGCGGCCCCCCAAAGAAATGCCACCCCACACTATTACTGACCCACTGCCAAACCGGTCATGATGGAGGATGTTGCAGGCAGAAAAATGTTCTCCGCAGCGTCTCCAGACTCTGTCACATGTGCTCAGTGTGAACCTGCTTACATATGTGAAGAGCACAGGGCACCAGTGGTGAATTTGCCAATCTTGGTGTTCTCTGGGAAGTGCCAAATGTCCTGCACGGTGTAGGACTGTAAGCACAACCCCCACCTGTGGACGTCGGGCCCTCATACCACCCTCATGGAGTCTGTTTCTGACCGTTTGAGTGGACACATGCATATTTGTGGCCTGCTGGAGGTCATTTTGCAGGGCTCTGGCAGTGCTCCTCCTGCTCCTCCTTGCACAAAGGCAGAGGTAATGGTCCTGCTGCTGGGTTGTTGCCCTCCTACAGCCTCCTCCACGTCTCCTGATGTACTGGCCTGTCTCCTGGTAGCGCCTCCATGCTCTGGACACTACGCTGACAGACACAGCAAACATTCTTGCCACAGCTCGCATTGATGTGCCATCCTGGATGAGCTGCACTACCTGAGCCACTTGTGTGGGTTGTTGACTCCGTATCATGCTACCACTAGAGTGAAAGCACCGCCAGCATTCAAAAGTGACCAAAACATCAGCCAGGAAGCATAGGAACTGAGAAGTGGTCTGTGGTCACCACCTGCAGGACCACTCCTTTATTGGGGGTATCTTGCTAATTGCCTATAATTTCCACCTGGTGTCTGTTCCATGTGAAATTGATTGTCAATCAGTGTTCTTCCTGAGTGGACAGTGGGATCTCACACAAGTGTCAGTGACTTGGAGTTACATTGTGTTGTTTAAGTGTTCACTTTATTATTTTGAGCAGTGTACAAAGCTCCTGAGCTGCTGCAGATCATTACTTATTTATTTATTTATTTATTTATTTATTGAATACATTATTTATTATTTTTTATACTTGTTTTTTTTCTTCTTTTTAAATGTTTGTTTTCTTATTTTTCACTTTAAGGTGAAGGATTCCGATTTGGAAGAATCTCGTAAGCTTATTGATTTACTCCAGGCGGCTCACGCTGGTGCCTGCTATCAGTCCGTGGTGGTGTCAGTAAGTATTCATACACCGCTGAAATCTTACTTGTCATTTGGTTGGTTGTGGTAGTGATGGATGGAGCCCATAGAGAAGTAATGGTAAGTGATGGTGTCATGGTCTTTTATCATATCCACCCTCCCCACCTCCCCCATTTATTTTTAGGTTTAGAGACACATTTGGGTATACAGTGAATGTTTGTGGCTGGATAGAGACCCACACACTTCTGTGACTAGAACCGTCGGGGCGAGGAGTCCTCACTTCTGTACTGTTGTGGAATATGTTAGATTGCTTATTGGGCACTTTTGGGTATAAAAGTTTATTGATTTTTAAATCTTACGTTTTAATAGGTATTTTTGTCCACAGAGTAATTGGGTTTTAGCTACATACTGAATTATTCCCAAACAGTATCAGGGTGCATGCATGGCACGTTTTTGCTATACAGTTCCCGTATACGGTTTAAAGGTAAAAAACGTACGGAAATGTATAAAAAAAAAACAGTTTAGTCCGTTTTGCGTCTTATATGGCTTTGTTAGTTTTTTCACCCGTACCCAAAACCGTAACCTACCACGTTTTTTGGTCCGGGTGAAAAACCGTATTAAACCGTGTACGTTTTTTTTTAAACATGGGAGTCAATGGGAACCGTTCAGAACCTTATGTGCGTACTGTTCCATCCGGTTTGCACCATACGGTTTTTGACTTTGCACAGGTTTTTTTTTTTTCATGGAATTTCAATCAAACAAGTGAAACTTTATTCCAAATTGAGTGAAAAGTTAAAAACGTATATGTTTTTTTCTTAAAAAACGGATGCAACCGGACATCATTTTTCAAAACGTATACAGGTTGAAATTTGTACATATGTTTTGATACAGTTTAGTCCAGTTTTGAGGAATCCGTTTTTCATCAAAAACCTGATACAGGAACTGTATTGCAAAAACGTGGTGTGCATGCACCCTCACCCGGTTATAATCAAAATGACATGAGCCTGTAGATGTGAAGTGGCCGCAAACTACAGTGCATGGTCCTCTCCCCTCTACGGAGTATTTACTGCCCAGAAAATACAACACTGTCCGCTGCCTGCCCCTACATACATCTGTGTCCTAAACCTCCAATTCCTCCCACATGTAGCGTCCAGTCCACAACCTGTCCCCTAAATACATGTCAATACACCTCCCTACTGGTGACCTCCAGTCCACAGCCTGTCGCCCCATACATCCTGTCCTAAACCTCCAATACATCAACATATGTAATCTCCAGTCTATGACCATTCCCCTTCATACATCTCTGTCCTAAACCTCTGATACCTCCCCACATGTAATCTCCAGTCTATGACCATTCCCCTTCATACATCTCTGTCCTAAACCTCTGATACATCCCCACATGTAATCTCCAGTCCACGACCGGTCTCCTCTATACGTCCCGACCTAGTCTCCTGATACCTCCCCACATGTAATCTCCAGTCTATGACCGGTCTCCTCTATACGTCCCGACCTAGTCTCCTTATACCTCCCCACATGTAATCTCCAGTCTATGACCGGTCTCCTCTATACGTCCTGACCTAGTCTCCTGATACCTCCCCACATGTAATCTCCAGTCTATGACCGGTCTCCTCTATACGTCCCGACCTAGTCTCCTTATACCTCCCCACATGTAATCTCCAGTCTATGACCGGTCTCCTCTATACGTCCCGACCTAGTCTCCTGATACCTCCCCACATGTAATCTCCAGTCTATGACCGGTCTCCTCTATACGTCCTGACCTAGTCTCCTGATACCTCCCCACATGTAATCTCCAATCTATGACCGGTCTCCTCTATACGTCCCGACCTAGTCTCCTTATACTTCCCCACATGTAATCTCCAGTCCACGACTGGTCTCCTCTATACGTCCTGACCTAGTCTCCTGATACCTCCCCACATGTAATCTCCAGTCTATGACCGGTCTCCTCTATACGTCCTGACCTAGTCTCCTTATACCTCCCCACATGTAATCTCCAGTCTATGACCGGTCTCCTCTATACGTCCCGACCTAGTCTCCTGATACCTTCCTACATGTAATCTCCAGTCTATGACCGGTCTCCTCTATACGTCCTGACCTAGTCTCCTGATACCTTCCTACATGTAATCTCCAGTCTATGACCGGTCTCCTCTATACGTCCTAACCTAGTCTCCTTATACCTCCCCACATGTAATCTCCAGTCTATGACCGGTCTCCTCTATACGTCCCGACCTAGTCTCCTTATACCTCCCCACATGTAATCTCCAGTCTATGACCGGTCTCCTCTATACGTCCTGACCTAGTCTCCTTATACCTCCCCACATGTAATCTCCAGTCTATGACCGGTCTCCTCTATACGTCCCGACCTAGTCTCCTGATACCTCCCCACATGTAATCTCCAGTCTATGACCGGTCTCCTCTATACGTCCTGACCTAGTCTCCTTATACCTCCCCACATGTAATCTCCAGTCCATGACCGGTCTCCTCTATACGTCCTGACCTAGTCTCCTTATACCTCCCCACATGTAATCTCCAGTCTATGACCGGTCTCCTCTATACGTCCTGACCTAGTCTCCTGATATCTTCCTACATGTAATCTCCAGTCTATGACCGGTCTCCTCTATACGTCCTGACCTAGTCTCCTGATACCTCCCCACATGTAATCTCCAGTCCATGACCGGTCTCCTCTATACGTCCCGACCTAGTCTCCTTATACCTCCCCACATGTAATCTCCAGTCCATGACTGGTCTCCTCTATACGTCCCGACCTAGTCTCCTTATACCTCCCCACATGTAATCTCCAGTCCATGACTGGTCTCCTCTATACGTCCCGACCTAGTCTCCTTATACCTCCCCACATGTAATCTCCAGTCTATGACCGGTCTCCTCTATACGTCCCGACCTAGTCTCCTTATACCTCCCCACATGTAATCTCCAGTCTATGACCGGTCTCCTCTATACGTCCTGACCTAGTCTCCTTATACCTCCCCACATGTAATCTCCAGTCTATGACCGGTCTCCTCTATACGTCCCGACCTAGTCTCCTTATACCTCCCCACATGTAATCTCCAGTCCATGACTGGTCTCCTCTATACGTCCCGACCTAGTCTCCTGATACCTCCCCACATGTAATCTCCAGTCTATGACCGGTCTCCTCTATACGTCCTGACCTAGTCTCCTTATACCTCCCCACATGTAATCTCCAGTCCATGACCGGTCTCCTCTATACGTCCTGACCTAGTCTCCTGATACCTCCCCACATGTAATCTCCAGTCTATGACCGGTCTCCTCTATACGTCCCGACTTAGTCTCCTTATACCTCCCCACATGTAATCTCCAGTCCATGACCGGTCTCCTCTTTACGTCCTGACCTAGTCTCCTGATACCTTTCTACATGTAATCTCCAGTCTATGACCGGTCTCCTCTATACGTCCTGACCTAGTCTCCTTATACCTCCCCACATGTAATCTCCAGTCTATGACCGGTCTCCTCTATACGTCCCGACCTAGTCTCCTTATACCTCCCCACATGTAATCTCCAGTCCACGACCGGTCTCCTCTATACGTCCCGACCTAGTCTCCTGATACCTCCCCACATGTAATCTCCAGTCCATGACCGGTCTCCTCTTTACGTCCTGACCTAGTCTCCTTATACCTCCCCACATGTAATCTCCAGTCTATGGCCTGTCATCTCTATTAGGGTCGCCACCTTTCTTGCAAAAAAAATTATATATGCATGACATCACAGGGTACACATATGTGGGGGAAATGTTGTCCTATTCTGACCCCTATAACTTTTTTATTTCTCCCTATACGGGCCTGTATGAGGCTCATTTTTTTGCGCCCCCGATCTGTAGTATTTAGCAGTACCATTTTTGTTTTGATGTGACTTTTTGATTGCTTTTTTTTATTTTTATTAAATTTTGGAGTTGCAGTTAGTTACTAACTACAACTCCCAGCATGCCCTGATACAGCTTGTGGATCAGCAGCTGCCCCAAACGAAAACTACAACTCCCAGCATTTTGGACTATATAGTAGAATATTGTATAGGTCAGTGTTTCCTCCAGCTGTTGTAAAACTACAACTCCCAGCAAGCCCGGACATCCGTTGGCTGTAGTTTTGCAACAGCTGGAGGTGCTCTGGTTGGGAAACACTGGTATAGTATATGGCACAACATTCTGGGAGTTGGAGAATTGGTTAGATAAATTCCGGCCATTGCAATGCTGTTATTTTTAATCTAAAAATACCGACAGGGTGACCAAAATACCGGCTGTGCCTACCCTCCATACATCTCTGACCTGATCTCTGATACCTCCCCACATGTAATCTTCAGTCCACAGTCTCCTGTATACATCCCCGACTTAGTCTCCTAAACTTGTCCCCTCCATACTGACCTGATCTCCAGTGTATGACCTGTCCCCTCCATACTGACCTGATCTCCAGTGTATGACCTCTCCCCTCCAGCCTGACCTGATCTCCAGTGTATGACCTGTCCCCTCCATACTGATCTGATCTCCAGTGTATTACCTGTCCCCTCCATACTGACCTGATCTCCAGTGTATGACCTGTCCCCTCCAGCCTGACCTGATCTCCAGTGTATGACCTGTCCCCTCCATACTGACCTGATCTCCAGTGTATGACCTGTCCCCTCCATACTGATCTGATTTCCAGTGTATGTCCTGTCCCCTCCAGCCTGACCTGATCTCCAGTGTATGACCTGTCCCCTCCATACTGACCTGATCTTCAGTGTATGACCTGTCCCCTCCATACTGATCTGATTTCCAGTGTATGTCCTGTCCCCTCCAGCCTGACCTGATCTCCAGTGTATGACCTGTCCTCTCCATACTGACCTGATCTCCAGTGTATGAACTCTCCCCTCCAGCCTGACCTGATCTCCAGTGTATGACCTTTCCCCTCCAGCCTGACCTGATCTCCAGTGTATGACCTGTCCCCTCCAGCCTGACCTGATCTCCAGTGTATGACCTGTCCCCTCCAGCCTAACCTGATCTCCAGTGTATGACCTGTCCTCTCCATACTGACCTGATCTCCAGTGGATGACCTTTCTCCTCCAGCCTGATCTGATCTCCAGTGTATGACCTGTCCCCTCCATACTGACCTTATCTCTAGTGTATGACCTGTCCCCTCCAGCCTGACCTGATCTCCAGTGTATGACCTGTCCCCTCCATACTGACCTGATCTCCAGTGTATGACCTGTCCCCTCCAGCCTGACCTGATCTCCAGTGTATGACCTGTCCCCTCCAGCCTGACCTGATCTCCAGTGTATGACCTGATCTCCAGTGTATGACCTGTCCCCTCTAGCCTGACCTGATCTCCAGTGTATGACCTGTCCCCTCCATACTGACCTGATCTCCAGTGTATGACCTGTCCCCTCCATATTGACCTAATCTCCAGTGTATGACCTGTCCCCTCCATATTGACCTAATCTCCAGTGTATGACCTGTCCCCTCCAGCCTGACCTGATCTCCAGTGTATGGCCTGTCCCCTCCAGCCTGACCTGATCTCCAGTGTATGACCTGTCCCCTCCAGCCTGACCTGATCTCCAGTGTATGACCTGATCTCCAGTGTATGACCTGCTCCTCCATACTGACCTGATCTCCAGTGTATGGCCTGTCCCCTCCAGCCTGACCTGATCTCCAGTGTATGACCTGTCCCCTGGATACTGACCTGATCTCCAGTGTATGGCCTGTCACCTCCAGCCTGACCTGATCTCCAGTGTATGACCTGTCCCCTCCAGCCTGACCTGATCTCCAGTGTATGACCTGATCTCCAGTGTATGACCTGCTCCTCCATACTGACCTGATCTCCAGTGTATGGCCTGTCCCCTCCAGCCTGACCTGATCTCCAGTGTATGACCTGTCCCCTGGATACTGACCTGATCTCCAGTGTATGACCTGTCCCCTCCAGCCTGACCTGATCTCCAGTGTATGGCCTGTCCCCTCCAGCCTGACCTGATCTCCAGTGTATGGCCTGTCCCCTCCAGCCTGACCTGATCTCCAGTGTATGACCTGTCCCCTCCAGCCTGACCTGATCTCCAGTGTATGACCTGATCTCCAGTGTATGACCTGTCCCCTCCAGCCTGACCTGATCTCCAGTGTATGACCTGATCTCCAGTGTATGACCTGCTCCTCCATACTGACCTGATCTCCAGTGTATGGCCTGTCCCCTCCAGCCTGACCTGATCTCCAGTGTATGACCTGTTCCATGGATACTGACGTGATCTCCAGTGTATGACCTGCTCCTCCATACTGACCTGATCTCCAGTGTATGACCTGTCCCCTCCATACTGACCTGATCTTCAGTGTATGACCTGCTCCTCCATACTGACCTGATCTCCAGTGTATGACCTGTCCCCTGGATACTGACCTGATCTCCAGTGTATGACCTGCTCCTCCATACTGACCTGATTTCCAGTGTATGACCTGTCCCCTCCATACTGACCTGATCTTCAGTGTATGACCTGCTCCTCCATACTGACCTGATCTCCAGTGTATGACCTGTCCCCTGGATACTGACCTGATCTCCAGTGTATGACCTTTTCCCTCCATACATCTCTGACCTGATCCCTGTCTGTCCTCTCCTCGTTTCCACTTCTCACACAGCCGTCTCCAACATGTCTCATGTGCATCCCCCATAACTCACTACTACAATTCTCACCTATTGTCAAAACCTTCAAAAGCAACTTGACAACCTGTTTAGTTAGAAAAGCCGACAACCCACAATAACCCTTCTCCCCCAACACTGCTATATGACCAGCTGCTTCCTCACCTACTGTCTTCTTTTTCTTTTCATGTAGATTGTAAGCCCTCGCTACCAATCTATAATGTATGGTAGCTCAGAGGGGTCATTGGGTTCCAAAACCGTGGAATTGGTGCATGTTGAACAAGTGGTGGCGCCATTTTACTCCTTGGCCCTCTGACCTGATAGCAGTAGGTGACAATCCCAGTGTATAGAACCTATCAACAAGTCTCCCAATGACGGTGCTGTGGAGTAATAGGATACATGATGGCCACATCCCTCTGTCATCTGACCATTTAACTTCTCTTCACCTGTCCAAAACCTGTCTGACTGCCCGCAGCTAGTTAACATGCCGAGAAATCCTATCCAAGACCATAGACACTCATCGTGATGTATATCACATTCTGTAGTATCTGTGCCGGGAGCCACTGTTTACTACTAGACATTACAGTCCAGTAAATTGGACCACCAAGGTGCTGAAATATTGGTGTGGACTACAACACCAATCAATGTAGAGGAGGGCAAAGTTATGTGTTAAGGGGCTGTCTGGGATGAATAACTCATTTTCAAGTACTGTTTTAGAAAATTCTTAGATAATAGGGACTGATAATGGGGTTGTCTCACATTTGGGATTTATAAGGGCCAAGAATGGCCACACTGTGAGAGAAATTAAAGGGGTACTCTGGTGGAATACAATTTATTTGAAATCAACTGGTGCCAGAAAGTTAAACAGATTTGTAAGTTACTTCTATTAAAAAATGTTAATCCTTCCAGTACCTTTCAGCTGCTGTATACTACAGAGGAAGTTCTTTTCTTTTTTAATTTATTTTCTGTCTGACCACATTGTTCTCTGCTGACACCTCTGTCCATGTCAGGAACTGTGCAGAGCAGGAGAAAATCCCAATAGCAAACCTATGCTGCTCTGGATAGTTCCTGACATGAACAGAGGTGTCAGCAGAGAGCACTGTGGTCAGACAGAAAAGAACAAGTCAACTTGCTCTGTAGTATACAGCAGCTGATAAGTACTGGAAGGATTAAGATTTTTTAATAGAAGTCATTTACAAATCTGTTTAACTTTCTGACACCAGTTCATTTAAAAATAAAATAATTGTTTTCTACCGGAGTACCCCTTTAAAAACTTTCTTCCTCAAGCACCAAAAGACTAGAAGGACTGCTGTGACTTGAGGTAAATAAAATAGCTTAGATGTCTGGTTTAAAATTCCTGTTTTGTAGATATTAAATTGGGGAATTCTGTGTTAATCAGAACTAATTGTGGGAGTGCCCCATATTTAGGACCCTCTTCTATAAGCCACAACTAAGAATGGCCACAAAGAACAGGGAGGACTCTACATTAACCCCTTAAGGACCCAGGGCATACAGGTCCGACCCGATGACCCGGAATTAGAAGGTGATCGGTGGTGTACTATACACCGCCCATCACCTCCTGTTGCTGGGGGGAGGTGGCGATCCCGTCATCCCCCCAGGAGTGCTGCTATCCCCAGGATCGTCCGACCAATAGCAGCTAGCAGAGGAGGGGTCCCCCTTCCGCTAAGATCTGTGCCGCTCAGGGCTGAAGAAAAGCTGTGTAGTCAGGGTGAGCTTCATTGTAAAGGGACAGGTAGGAGTTTAAAAAAAAATGTTTTTCCTATCCCTGACCCGCTAATAGGTCCTCAAGTGTCCGCTGCAGATTTTGCTGCGCGACCTGGGCCCTATTATGGTTTCAGGGCACTGCATATGGCCCCCCCCCCCCCCTTTTTTTTTTTGGGCCACAGCCAAATGTGACTCCTTCTCTTCTGAGCAATGTAGTGCACCCGCAGAGCACTTTATGTCCACACATGGGGTATTTTCATACTCAGAAGAAATGGGGTTACAAATTTTGGGGGACATTTTCTCCTATTACCCCTTGTAAAAATGTAAAATTTGTGGGAAAACCAGCATTTTACTGAAAAAAAAAATCATTTACACATCATACTTTAACAAAAAGTTGTCAAACACATGTGGGGTGTTAAGGCTCACTGTAGCCCTTGTTACGTTCCTTGAGGGGTGTGGTTTCCAAAATAGTATGCCATGTGTTTTTTGTTTTTGTTTTTTGCTGTTCTGGCACCATAGGGGCTTCCTAAATGTGACATTTCTCTCCTTTTACCCCATGTAAAAATTAAAAAAACTGGCTCATGCGAGTTTAAAAAATAAAAATTTAGAATTTTCTCCTTCATTTTGCTGCTATTCCTGTGAAACACCTAAAGGGTTAATACACTTTCTGAATGTCATTTTGAATACTTTGAGGGGTGCAGTTTTTTTAATGGGGTCATTTATGGTGAATTTCTAATATGAAGGCCCTTCAAATCCACTTCAAACCTGAACTGGTCCCTGAAAAATTCCGATTTTGAAAATTTTGTGAAAAATTGCTGCTGAACTTTGATATCTTCCAAATGTAAAAACGTGTCAACTTTATAATGCCAACATAAATTAGACATATTGTATATGTGAATCAATATATCATTTATTTGGGATGTCCATTTTCCTTATAAGCAGAGAGTTTCAAAGTTAAAAACATTCAAAATTTTACAATTTTTCATCTTAGCATTTTTCACCAAGAAATTATGCAAGTGTCAACTAAAATTTACCACTAACATAAAGTTTTATATGTCACGAAAAAAACAATCTTGGAATCAGAATGAAAAGTGAAAGCATCCCAGAGTTATTAATGCTTAAAGGGGTATCCCAGGATTTTTTATTTATTTGACTATGTTACATGGGCTGTGAAGTTAGTGTAGTTCATAATATAGTGTCTGTACCTGTGTGTGACGGTTTTATCACAATTCTTATGTGATTTTCACCCCAATATTTATTTTTACCATCATACAATATGACTGTTGTCTCAGATTTTTCCCAGGTTGCAATGCAGCCGAGACCTGACCTCACTAGTCAGCTGATGACAGGGAGCCTGTCTGCTTCAATGGGTGGAGTGATCGCTTGGTGGGAGAGAGATCAATCTGCAACTAATGCAACAGCTGTAGGCACCCTAATTGAAAACCACAGGTCTTTTGAATGGATGCAGCTCATTTATGTTTCAATGGGTGGGGTGGCTGATGTGTGGGAGGGAGGAAATTAAATTATGGTATTTGTAGGCAAAAGAAGAAAACTCAAACAGGAAATACCAGTTCACAAAAAGCTAGCCACAGTGTTATGGTAATCTCACACTATAGCCATTCAGCCCCAAGACAAGCACAGATCCTTCCTAAGCATGTCCATCACTGTCTGCCAGGTACGTACTAAAATCACCCAGGTCCTTAAGGTGAAAATGGGCTGGGTCCTTAAGGGGTTAAAATACTTCACTTCCCCTGTGGAGGCACTGTAGATAAATTAAAGGGGTTCTCTACTGGCCAGCATTTGAAAGTAAATGTTCCGAACTCTGTTTTCGCGCTGTGGGGGTCGGCCACGCCCATCATGACATCACGGCCACGCCCCCCTCAATGCAAGTCTACGGGAGTGAGAGTGGGCGTGATGGCTTTCACGCCCTCTCCCATGCACTTGCATCGAGGGGGCGTGGTCATGATGTCACGAGGTCGACCCCCACAGCGCGAAAAACAGTTGGGTGCAACAAGTGATAAACGGTCTGAACCCCATTTTATAGATACTATAGTGAGAGAATTCTGTGTTGATCGGGACTGGTCATTGGCGTGCCCTCTTGTATAAGCCACAGCTAAGAATGGCCACAAAGAACAAGAAGGGCCCGCCACAACAATGTATTGCAATACTTTACTTCCCCTGCGGAGGCACTGTGGATAAACTGAACATTTGCAGCTTTCTTTACCATAAGACTAGAAGAACTACAGTGCCATGGGGTAACTATGAAATGGCTTTTTCTCCTATGGCTGTGTGATTTTTAAAACCCATATCGTAGATACTGTATTAGAGACTTCTGTGTTAATAGGAGCTGATGGCGGGGTTTGCTGCACATTTGGGACCCTCTTCCATAAGCCAGATCTAAAAATGGCTGCAAAGAAAAAGGGAATGACCCAGCAAAAGTGCATTTTAATAGTTCACATCCCCTGTGGGGGCACTGTGGATAAATTAAATGCCTGCTGCTTCCTTCACTATAAGGCTGGGATTGTGGAGCATACAGCAGCTGATAAGTATTGGAAGGGTTAAGATTTTTAAATATAAATAATTTTTAAGTATAAGTAATTTTTAAATGTCAGACCACACATAGAATACTGTGTACAGTACTGGTCAGACCACACATGGAATACTGTGTACAGTACTGGTCAGACCTCACAGGGAATACTGTGTACAGTACTGGTCATACCTCACAGGGAATACTGTGTACAGTACTGGCCAGAGCTCACATGGAATAATACTGTGCACAGTACTGGTCAGACCACACATGGAATATTGTGTACAGTACTGGTCAGACCACACATGGAATACTGTGCACAGTACTGGTCAGACCACACATAAAATACTGTGTACAGTACTGGTCAGACCACACATGGAATGCTGTGCACAGTACTGGTCAGACCACACATAGAATACTGTGTACAGTACTGGTCAGACCACACAGGGAATACTGTGTACAGTACTGGCCAGAGCTCACATGGAATACTGTGTACTGTACTGGTCAGACCTCACAGGGAATACTGTGTACAGTACTGGCCAGAGCTCACATGGAATACTGTGTACAGTATTGGTCAGACCACACATGGAATACTGTGTACAGTACTGGCCAGGCCACACATGAAATACTGTGTACAGTACTGGTCAGACCACACATGGAGTGCTGTGTACAGTAGTGGTCAGATCACACATGGAATTCTGTGTACAGTTCTGGTCAGACCACACATGGCATACTGTGTACAGTACTGGTCAGACCACACATGGAATCCTGTGTACAGTACTGTTCAGACCTCACATGGAATATTGTGTGCAGTACTGGTCAGACCTCACATGGAATACTGTGTACAGTACTGTTCAGACCTCACATGGAATACTGTGTACAGTACTTGTCAGACCTCACATAGAATACTGTGTACAGTACTGGTCAGACCACACATGGAATACTGTGTACAGTACTGGTCAGACCACACACAGAATACTGTGTACAGTGCTGGTCCGACCACACATGGAATACTGTGTACAGTACTGGTCAGACATCACATAGAATACTGTGTACAGTACTGGTCAGACCTCACATAGAATACTGTGTACAGTACTGGTCAGACCACACATGGAATACTGTGTACAGTACTGGTCAGACCTCACATGGAATACTGTGTACAGTACTGGCCAGAGCTCACATGGAATACTGTGTACTGTACTGGTCAGACCTCACAGGGAATACTGTGTACAGTACTGGCCAGAGCTCACATGGAATACTGTGTACAGTATTGGTCAGACCACACATGGAATACTGTGTACAGTACTGGCCAGGCCACACATGAAATACTGTGTACAGTAGTGGTCAGACCACACATGGAGTACTGTGTACAGTAGTGGTCAGATCACACATGGAATTCTGTGTACAGTTCTGGTCAGACCACACATGGCATACTGTGTACAGTACTGGTCAGACCACACATGGAATCCTGTGTACAGTACTGTTCAGACCTCACATGGAATATTGTGTGCAGTACTGGTCAGACCTCACATGGAATACTGTGTACAGTACTGTTCAGACCTCACATGGAATACTGTGTACAGTACTTGTCAGACCTCACATAGAATACTGTGTACAGTACTGGTCAGACCACACATGGAATACTGTGTACAGTACTGGTCAGACCACACACAGAATACTGTGTACAGTGCTGGTCCGACCACACATGGAATACTGTGTACAGTACTGGTCAGACATCACATAGAATACTGTGTACAGTACTGGTCAGACCTCACATAGAATACTGTGTACAGTACTGGTCAGACCACACATGGAATACTGTGTACAGTACTGGTCAGACCTCACATGGAATACTGTGTACAGTACTGGTCAGACCACACATGGAATACTGTGTACAGTACTGGTCAGACCTCACATAGAATACTGTGTACAGTACTGGTCAGACCACACATGGAATACTGTGTACAGTACTGGTCAGACCTCACATGGAATACTGTGTACAGTACTGGTCAGACCACACATGGAATACTATGTACAGTACTGGTCAGACCACACATAGAATACTGTGTACAGTACTGGTCAAACCTTACATGGAATACTGTGTACAGTACTGGTCAGACCACACATAGAATACTGTGTACAGTACTGGGCACCAGTGTACAAGAAAGATATAGTGGAGCTGGAAAGGGTTCAATGACTAGAGTCATAAGTGTAATAGGAGGACTACAGCTTAGGGGCGACCTAATAACTATGTATAAATATATCAGGGGCCGTACAGAGCTCTCTCCCATGACCTAATTAAACCTGAAGTAGAAGTAGAAAAACAAAGAAACCAAAGAACAGCGCCTTGTGCGTTACCCTTAGATGATGGGGACCCTTAGCTATGGGTCAGTGAGAAGCACATAAATATCAGTCAGAGTGGCCGCTCAACATGGTTTTAAAAAAAAAAAATGTGCATTTCACCTCTATGAAAGAGGAATCAATTGTCCTGGAATAAGCTGCTCAGCCAGATGGTCACAGGATGGGGGTAACCCAACCTGTTTGGATGCAGTAGAACAAGAGGTGGAAGAGCACCATTCAATATAAGCGCTGTTTCCTCCAAATAAAATCCCAAACCGTGTAGGGAAAATCTAAGTGAATCACTTTATTAAAATAATAAGTCATAACAGGCAGGATAATGACGTGTTTTGGGGCTTCATACCTCTTCCTCATATTCAATTCCCTGCAAGATTTAGGATTTTATTTGGAGGAAGCAGCGCCTATATTGCATGACCTTTTTATACCCAGGACTGTATCTATAACAAGGGGGCGTCCTCTATGGCTGAAGGAAACAGATGTCCTCTACACCAGCACAGATGGGGGGTTCTCTACTCTAAGAGCAGTGAGACTATGCAACTCTCTGCCAGAGGACGTGGTCATGGCGAACTCAATAAAAGAGTCCAGGAGGAGGGGCCTGGATACATTTCTGGAGAGTAATTACATTACAGGTTATGGAGAATAGATCTATAGGGACAGAACTTTAATTCAGGTTTTTTTTCATTCCCCTGGTATGGAGGAATCTTGCATCCGAGTCGTAAGGGTTTTTTGCCTTCTTCTGGATCCACACAGTAGGGACACAATAGGGATATAGGTTGAACTTGATGGACTTTTTTTTTTCAACTTTATGGATTATGGTGGTGTAGTTGTCCCATATGGGACCTTCTTTTATAAGCCACATAGAACAGGGAGGACCCAGCACATTGTAATACTTCACTTTCCCAGTGGAGGCACTGTGGCTAAATGTAACATTTGCTCTTTTCCTCACCACTAGGCAAAAAGGACCATAAAATTGCTTCCCCCCCCCCCCCCCCGTTCTTGAAACCAATTCAGAACAAAGAAAGCTTTTTCTTATTATTTTTTTTTTATTGCAATTTACGACTAGACTTATTTTCTAGAAGAGAAGTGTAGATAGGGTTTAAAAAAAAAAAAAAAGAGTTTTGTATGTATTATTGTTTTTTTCTCCGCTCAACTCGGGTACAATACCGGATTACCAACAGACCCATTCAAGTCAATGGGATCCGTCGTGACCAGTTCAGGGTCCATTCGGCGCAAAAAAAGAGCTGAATCGGTTGAAACACAATGGCCTTGTAAAGTTAGCCTTGGGGTAGGGTCACACGTAGCGCACCTGCAACGTATTTGATGCTGCGGATGTGCTACTGCCTGTTCCTAGAGTGTGCCTCCGGCTGTGCCTGTGTGTCCTGCTCGCAGCAGCAATCCGCAACTACAAGCAGACAGAGAGGGAGCTTTGAGTCACATGCAGTGTACTCCAGACATCACGGCCGCTCTCTGTAGGGGGAGCGGCCGCAATGTCTGGAGAACTGCGCATCCGTGCACATCTCGCAGCTCCCTCTGTGTCTGCTTGTAGAGGCGGGTTGCTGCTGTGAGCAGGACACACAGGCACAGCTGGAGGCACACTTAATGGACGGGCAGTAGCGCATCTGCAGCATCAAATACGCTACTGATGCGCTACGTGTGACCCTACCCTTAGACCGAGTTTAGACTGTGAAATCTCCGCACTGAATTTCAGCCAGAGATCCCGCTGGCAGCTCTAGGACCGCGCATACTGCATTGCCGTCCTCATAGATGGCAATGTATTTCTGAGTGGATCCACCGAAAGATCCGCATTGCCCTAACCCCGCCTGTGGGATCTCCGGCTAAAATTTCGCCCAGAGATTCCAAAGTGTGAATCCGGCCTTAGAGAGAATTTCCTATGGTCACCCAGACAGCAAGAACTGCACAACAAACCCATAAAAATGCAAAAGTATTCAATAATACAATGAGTATGAAGTTAGACTTTAAGGGCATCTCCACGACGCCGCGGGTCACGCAGAACACTCTATTGACAGCTTTTTGCTTTAAATGTCATCCCATTAAATTTTTATAGGCAGATCTTACTGGGAGCATTCATTATGCTGCGCTTAGTGCGATGGTAGCCTGACAGGGGGAAGCGGTGGGATAAGACTCCTCTGCAGTGAAGATCCCCTCCAGGAGAAGATCTGCTACAATGTCTGAAGGGGGGGACGGCTGAGGAATAGGGAGGGCTGCGGCCGTCAATCATCCCCCCACAAGGCTGCCTGTGGAAGCTTGTCCCCGCAGACCCAGCTAGACAGAGATATTAATACTACATGTGTCTGGGGCGTTCACTGTAATTGGGCCCCTCGGGGTCCGCTTTATTCCCACGTATCTGGGAGTTTCCCTGATTGGCAGCCGCCAAAAGTCTTCAAGGAATCTGATCAGCAATTTGGCTGCAGATCTTAGCGATTGTTCTGCGGGGCGACCTGTAATTTGTACCTGAACAGAGAAATATCTCATATCGCAGGAACGAGCAAGAAGGGGGCTTAGTGCTTCTTCTCAAAACATGGATAATCCCCCCTCCAACCCTCCCCATCCGCCCTTATAGGCTGTAATAATTAGCAAAAAAAGTATGGGAAAAATGAAAAATTCTAGAATTTAGCCCTAGATGTAGCAGAGCTGAATTCGTCATCAGGGCTTCCAATGTTTGTGCATCACTGTAGCTCAGTGTTTCCCAACCGGGGTGGAAAACTATAACTCCCAGCATACCTGGACAGCCAAGATAGTTAGTTATTTTTTTTCCCTCTCCATCATGCTTTACACTGCAGCTCTGCTGTTTTTAAAAATTTTTTTTTATTAAGATACAATACTGTTGCACATATAGGAACTGGGAAGGGTCTGGATCAGTGTTCCCCAACCAGTATGCCTCAAGCAGTTGCAAAACTACAACAATTTGGCCACGGCCATCTTGGATCCTCAGCACATGCGCAGTAGGAGTGAATACAGAGCGGGAATGTGGAGGGAATTTTATGAATATGTATGAGCAGGCCGAGCGCTGAGACCTCACAGTGCCTGAGGCCGCCATCGTAACTCCGCCCCTGCCACTGACTGCTCATTTGCATAATCACAATAAGGAAGATAACAGGAACGCCGCAACCTATTCGGGCATGGTAGGCATGGGAAGGGGACCCCCCAATGCCCCCCGCCAACCAACTGCCCCTTAAATGAAAACACCTACACTTGTATGGGGTAAAAAGGCCACGGCCGTTTATTGAGGGTAAATAAATAATTAACTTATTAATAAATAACCATTAAATAACCATCAATAATTCATAATAATAATTAACCTATAAACCATCAATCAAATTAAACCACTAGTAAAACTCTTTCACCAAAGCTGTCCACCCAGCAGATCTGGGTGACATACCCCACTCTTCAATATGTATCTATGTCCACCCAACTGGTGACCCCCTCAACAAACAGACCGTGACAGGGAGGGAGGGACGGGCCGCTGTTATTTCTTCAGGTAACTCTTCTTTGACTAGCCAACTGCCCAGTCATCCTTTTCTTAAATAGAATTCTGTTTTCCCGCCGTGGCATAGGTAGCCAATCCGAAACTCCTCTTCTTCTGCCCAGCAACAGCAACAACCTGTAATAAACGACTCCAAGTACAAGTTAATAACACTGTTAACCCTTTATATCCTTCACCTACTTCACTATCCTTCTTTTTTTTTTTTTTTTTTATATCTAAAACCTGGAAGAAGGGGGAATGGGGGGCCCATCCCATGGGGCCCTTCCATTACCTTTCAGGGCCCATTCATTGTTTTAATCAGCGTCACCCGCACTACCAGCCAGTACCACTGATTACTGCAGTTCACTGCTGACTGTTTTCCTTTAAAGTACTAGAATTTCTCTTTAAAGGGGTACTCCACTGGCCAGCGTTCGGAAGGAAATGTTTCGAACGCTGTTTTCGCGACGCGGGGTTGGCTACGCCTCTCGTGACGTCATTGTTACGCCGCCTCAATGCAAGTCAATGGGAGGGGGGTTGACGGCTGTCACGCCCCCTCCCATAGACTTACATTGAGGGGGCGTGGTTATGATGTCACGATGGGCATAGCCAACCCCGCAGTACTTCCGAACGCTGGCCAGTGATGTAACAGTTTAAGTAACATATATCATACAAACATGGAGGATAGGGTGTTCCCCGTTGGGGGGCAGAGACTACTAACACAATCAGTGCACTCCCTTCCACTGTGTGCCAGGCTAAAAAAAAGTGTTACTGTGACATTGCGTTTGGCGACTGCAAGCACTACAACTCCCAGCAGCCCTGCCCAGCTCCACACCCACATTCCAGATTGCCAACCACACCCACGTGCAAAGATACTGGGGATTTACTGCCCATCTGGCCAGTGTTATTGGCTGGCACAGGTTTTCCCTGCAGGGTGTCGCCACTTTTGCAACCCTACTTTTTATTGTTCCAGTGCGTTCTGCATAAAGTCTTCATTAAAATCCATCTGCGGCCGCGCACACAGAATAGTTTCCAGCACAATCATCATTAATGACTTACAGGAGAAGAAGCCATGAGGTCGGAGGATCCCCCACTGTGCGGCAGCACGAGGGGTCGGCCCACAAATCCCTACATCATGTTCCGGCTTTGTTGTGGCTTCTTATTAGGGCTCTTAGTAAATGATGAGAATTAAATGTCTCTGAATCGTCTCCTTCTGTGAATTATTAAAGGGAAATTAACTTTTGCAATGTTTTCTTCAATGTTACTGGTTTCCTAGAGGCCGTGTCCACACTGATTCTGCATAGATTCTTCCTTTCTGGAAGGACTGAATCAACATTATATCAGTAGTACTACAATTCCCAGAATGCAGTGCTTACCCTAAGGTCTTCATGACAGCCCTCCCACCCTGCTCACTCAGCACTCCTGCTAGTTTCCCCGACTAGAGCTGTTGCAGAACATTGCTTTTTAGCAGAACAGTCTGCAGAACCTGCTGTATTCATTCTCTGTCTGCTTCTCTGCCTGTGGCATTGCTCAGCACAAGGCAGCACACTGTAACCAGACCTCACTCTTCCCTAAATGTCCCAATAAAAGTATATCTGTATATGACAGGGAGATGGTAATAAGGGCAGTGTTTGGAGAGACAGGGCCACATTCTGGAGATCACGGGGGTCCCAGCGGTCAGACCCCCATGATCAGGTGCTTATCCCCTATCCTATGATAGGGGATAAGTTTTAAAGTACTGCAGTCTCCTAATTTCCCAACAGACATACTTCCCCTAAGCTTATCACAGCCCTTCCACCCTGCCTAGTCCCCTCCCATTGCACTCCTGCCAGTTCACCAACTAGAGTTGTTGCAGAACATTGCTCTACGGAGAAGAACAGTGCGAAGTTCCTTCGGTATTCATTCCCTGTCTGCTCCTCTGCCTGTGGCATTGCACAGCACAAGGCAGCATGCTTTTTCCACACCTAATTATTCCCTAAATATCCCAATAATAATAAACATCTTTATATATTTGTATATAGGAGGATCGTGATAAAGGCTGGGATAGGGTTTGATAAAACAGCACTAACAGGTGAAATTTTTTCTGACCATTTTAACAATGCGTCAGAACAGCTTTGGGGGTGGAGCTTAACTGCACTGATTTTGGCTTGCAAAAGGGGGAAGGGTTATGCAAATTAAGCCCCTAAGGGGTAATGCTTGGCACATTTCTGGCCACATTTTTGAGGTACTGCTTGATGGCATTTTAAAGGGGTACTCGACTGGAAAACTTTTTTTTTTTTTATCAACCTGTGCCAGAAAGTTAAATAGATTTGTAAATTACTTCTATTTAAAAATCTTAACCCTTCCAGTACTTATCAGCTGCTGTATGCTCCACAGGAAGTTCTTTTCTTTTTGGATTTCCTTTCCAGTCTGACCACAGTGCTCTCTGCTGACACCTCTGTCCATTTTAGGAACCATCCAGTGCAGGAGAGGTTTGCTATGGGGATTTTCACCTACTCTGGACAGTTCTAAAAATGGGCAGAGGTGTCAGCTGAGAGCACTGTGGTCAGACAGAAAAGAAATTCAAAAAGAAAAGAACTTCCTGTGGAGCATACAGCAGCTGATAAGTACTAGAAGGATTAAGTTTTTTTTTTATAAAAGTAATTTACAAATCTGTTTAATTTTCTGGCACCAGTTGATTTAAAAAAAAAAAAAATGTTTTCCAGCGGAGTACCGCTTTAAATTTGCAATATGGTATGTTCCATGCAGATTCCTAAAAACCATGATGAAGGGGATCGGTCAGTCTGAACTTGGGTCCTCCTTTTCCACAGGGCCTAGAGGTGTCCTATATGGTATAAACCAGTGGTCTCCAAACTGTGCACCTCCAGGCTGTCCGGCATGCTGGGAGTTGTAGTTTTACAACATCTGGAGGTCCACAGTTTGGAGACCACTGGTATTAACCACATGACTCGGTTGCAAAATGTTTCACGTATTTCGATAAAGTTTTCCTGTAGATCGGAGTGAGTTTTCCCCTCCCGGTATCTCCGGGGTTATCTGCAGAGCAGGTAACAATCTCTCTATTGTGAGCGCAGCTCTGAAGCTGAAGACGTGTCATTACCCAGTGTCAGGCCTAATACCCGTCAAGTACACAAGTGCAGACCTGATGCCAGGAATCACTATAAGACGTGACAGGGAGACGGGTGTGATGATGGGAGCAGAGACCCTGCAGACACTTGTTAGACATATGGGGTTTACCACTGAATTCTGCAAATTTGGGCTTCAGTTCTTTGCAATTGTCAAGATCTCTGCTTGCTTATAGTGAGCGGAAACAATTATGGTCACATCCAGAGGCCAAGAACCTACACAGACTTAGGCTGGGTTCACACCACGTTTTGTTAAATACGGTTCCCGAATACGGCTGGGAGGAGGGGGGACGGGGCTTAATCGCTGGCGCCCGCACTCAGCCGTATTCGGGAACCGTATTTAATGTATGTCTATGAGCCGGTCGGTCGGCTTAGTTTGCGGTTCACTCCGGTCGGCTCATAGACATACATTAAATACGGTTCCCGAATACGGCTGAGTGCGGGCGCCGCTATTAAGCCCCGCCCCCCCTCCTCCCAGCCATATACAGGAACCGTATTTAACAAAACGTGGTGTGAACCCAGCCTTAAAGGGGTATTCCAGGCCAAAACTTTTTTTTATATATATCAACTTTCTCTGGAAAGTTAAACAGATTTGTAAATTACTTCTATTAAAAAAATCTTAATCCTTCCAATAGTTATTAGCTTCTGAAGTTGAGTTGTTGTTTTCTGTCTAACTGCTCTCTGATGACTCACGTCCCGGGAGCTGTCCAGCTCCTATGGGGATATTCTCCCAGCATGCACAGCTCCCGGGACGTGACATCATCATTGAGCAGTTAGACAGAAAACTTCAGAAGCTAATAACTATTGGAAGGATTAAGATTTTTTAATAGAAGTCATTTACAAATCTTTTTAACTTTCTGGAGCCAGTTGATATATATATAAAAAGGTTTTGCCTGGAATACCCCTTTAAGACCGCTCACAGCTTAGAGCTTTTTCCCAACCAGGGTGCCTCCAGCTGTTGCAAAACTACAACTCCCAGCATGCCCGGACAGCCAACGGCTGTCCGCGCATGCTGGGAGTTGTAGTTTTACAACAGCTGGAGGCACCCTGATTGGAAAACACTGGCTGAAAGTAATGGATCCAATTGTATCAAGTCTATACAATCCTCAGCAGAACAAATATCTCTCCTATCCTTATTGTTTGTTATAATGTATATTACTGATCTGTCATATAATTCTCCTATACTGATATAATGTATATTACTGATCTGTCATATAATTCTCCTATACTGATATAATGTATATTACTGATCCCCTCATATAATTCTCCTATACTGATATAATGTATATTACTGATCTGTCATATAATTCTCCTATAGTGATATAATGTATATTACTGATCCCTCATATAATTCCCCTATACTGATATAATGTATATTACTGATCTGTCATATAATTCTCCTATACTGATATAATGTATATTACTGATCCCCTCATATAATTCTCCTATACTGATATAATGTATATTACTGATCCTCATATAATTCTCCTATACTGATATAATGTATATTACTGATCCCTCCTATAATTCTCCTATACTGATATAATGTATATTACTGATCCCTCATATAATTCTCCTATACTGATATAATGTATATTACTGATCCCTCATATAATTCTCCTATACTGATATAATGTATATTACTGATCCCCCATATAATTCTCCTATACTGATATAATATATATTACTGATCCCTCATATAATTCTCCTATACTGATATAATGTATATTACTGATCTGTCATATAATTCTCCTATACTGATATAATATATATTACTGATCCCTCATATAATTCTCCTATACTGATATAATATATATTACTGATCCCCCATATAATTCTCCTATACTGATATAATGTATATTACTGATCCCTCATATAATTCTCCTATACTGATATAATGTATATTACTGATCCCTCATATAATTCCCCTATACTGATATAATGTATATTACTGATCTGTCATATAATTCTCCTATACTGATATAATGTATATTACTGATCCCTTATATAATTCCCCTATACTGATATAATGTATATTACTGATCTGTCATATAATTCTCCTATACTGATATAATGTATATTACTGATCCCTCATATAATTCTCCTATACTGATATAATGTATATTACTGATCTGTCATATAATTCTCCTATACTGATATAATGTATATTACTGATCCCTTATATAATTCCCCTATACTGATATAATGTATATTACTGATCTGTCATATAATTCTCCTATACTGATATAATGTATATTACTGATCCCTCATATAATTCTCTTATACTGATATAATGTATATTACTGATCCCTCATATAATTCTCCTATACTGATATAATATATATTACTGATCCCTCATATAATTCTCTTATACTGATATAATGTATATTACTGATCCCTTATATAATTCTCCTATACTGATATAATGTATATTACTGATCTGTCATATAATTCTCCTATACTGATATAATGTATATTACTGATCCCTCATATAATTCTCCTATACTGATATAATATACATTACTGATCCCTCATATAATTCTCCTATACTGATATAATGTATATTACTGATCCCTTATATAATTCTCCTATACTGATATAATGTATCCATCACATTTCTTTGTATCAGGTCCATTTGTCTTTTCCGGAACACTGTGGCGGTGAAATGCAGAAGCTGAGTGAATTACGTGAACTCGCGAAGGAATCGCAGAAGTCAGATATATTACTGTACGGCCTGCTGATACACTTCTCTAAGGTAAGGGCACGAAGTACAACTCTCACCATGTCATAACTACAACTCTCACCATATTATAACTACAACTCTCACCATATCATAACTACAACTCTCACCATGTCATAACTACAATTCTCACCATATAACTACAACGCTCACCATGTCATAACTACAACTCTCACCATATCATAACTACAACTCTCACCATATCATAACTACAACTCTCACCATATTATAACTACAACTCTCACCATATCATAACTACAACTCTCACCATATCATAACTACAACTCTCACCATGTCATAACTACAACTCTCACCATGTCATAACTACAACTCTCACCATATCATAACTACAACTCTCACCATATCATAACTACAACTCTCACCATATCATAACTACAACTCTCACCATATTATACCTACAACTCTCACCATATTATACCTACAACTCTCACCATATCATAACTACAACTCTCACCATATCATAACTACAACTCTCACCATATCATAACTACAACTCTCACCATGTCATAACTACAACTCTCACCATATCATAACTACAACTCTCACCATATCATAACTACAACTCTCACCATATCATAACTACAACTCTCACCATATTATACCTACAACTCTCACCATATCATAACTACAACTCTCACCATATCATAACTACAACTCTCACCATATTATACCTACAACTCTCACCATATTATACCTACAACTCTCACCATATCATAACTACAACTCTCACCATATTATACCTACAACTCTCACCGTATCATAACTACAACTCTCACCATATCATAACTACAACTCTCACCATATCATAACTACAACTCTCACCATATTATACCTACAACTCTCACCATATCATAACTACAACTCTCACCATATCATAACTACAACTCTCACCATATTATACCTACAACTCTCACCATATTATACCTACAACTCTCACCATATCATAACTACAACTCTCACCATATTATACCTACAACTCTCACCGTATCATAACTACAACTCTCACCATATTATACCTACAACTCTCACCATATCATAATGACAACTCTCACCATATCATAACTACAACTCTCATATCATAATTATAACTCTCACCATATCATAACCACAACTCTCACCATATCATAACTACAACTCTCACCATATCATAATGACAACTCTCACCATATCATAACTACAACTCTCACCATATCATAACCACAACTCTCACCATATCATAACTACAACTCTCACCATATCATAATGACAATTCTCACCATATAACTACAACTCTCACCATATCATAATTTGTTTTTCTGCTGGAATGGTCCAAAACCTTTTACTCTCCATCAGTTGCAAAACTACAACTCCCAACATGTCATGTTTGTTTCAGGTTTGTAACCTTTGTCTCTATAGCTTTTTAAAACATCAATTTCCAACATGTCCTATAGTCCCTTTGACTGCTGGAGTGGTCTGCAGCCTGTGACTCTCCAGCTGTTGTTGCAAAGCTACAACTCCCAGCATGCCATGTTAGTCTTTCACTGCTGTAGTGGTTTGCAGATCTTGCAGAACTACAACTCCAAGCATGTCCTATAGTCTCTTTGAACACTGAAGTGATCTGCAACATGTGACTCTCCAGCCCTTGGAAAACTACAACTCCCAGCATTTCCTCTGAAGAGGATCCGAGTCATCATGACAAATGCTGAGGGACAACTATTACTGTAGTTATTTGGATTGTCGGTCTGTGGTCACACTGTTACATTGCTTTTCAGTCTTCAGTGTGAACCAGGAAGCTCAGGATGAACACTGATACAGAAAGGTGAGAAGCTTAGTACATTGAATTGCAGAGCTTTGGTAAACACATTGACTTGCTGCGGTTTTCGGGGATTGGTGACTGCACCTATAGCTATTCCTTCTGTGTATGTTATATAACATTTCCTCTATAGCCTGCGGCACATGACGGCTGCCATAAAGTGGTCGTTCATCTTAGTCACTCAGCAGCTTTGGAGGAAGAGCCAAACTCCCGACCGCATCAGGAGCCACCAAGATGACATCAATTTGGCTCCCGACCGAGTCTTTTATGAGGCAGAAATTCAGATATCAAATCCTTCCAGAGCTCCGGGATGGATTACAGGTTAAAGGGGTTGCACAGGTTTAGTAAAATGTGGAAATTTGTTTTCCTAAACAGCGCCACCTCTCTCCCACAGGATGTATATGGTATCGCAGCTAGGCCCATTCACTCGCTTGCAATACCAGACACAACCCATGGACTGGTGTGGCTCTGTTTCTGGAATAAAGCAGCCATGTTTTTTAGTAATGCTGAAATCTGTAATCCCAATGTCCAGACCAGTGTTTGTAAAGCAGTGTGCCTCCAGCTGTTGCAAAACCACAACTCCCAACATGCCCGGACAGCCTCAATCCGATATTTCCCAACCAGTGTGCCTCCAGCTGTTGCAAAACTACAACTACCAGCATGCCTGGACATCCTTAGTCCAGTGTTTCCCAACCAGTGTGCCTACAGCTGTTTCAAAACTTCAACTCCTAGCATGCCCAGATATCCTTAGGCCAGTGTTTCCCATCCAGTGTGCCCCCAGCTGTGGCAAAACTATAACTCCCAGCATTCCCGGACATCCTTAGGCCAGTGTTCCCCTACCAGTGTGCCTCCAGCTGTTGCAAAACTACAACTCCCAGCATACCTGGACAGCCAAAGGCTGTGCGGACATGCTGGGAGTTGTAGTTTTGCAACAGCTGGAGGCACATTGGTTTGGGTACATTGGTCCAGATCCTTTTCAGCTCCTCTCTTCAATATATTTGCAGAAATTTCCTATCTTTAACTCCCAGCATGTCCAGACATCCTTAGGCCAGTGTTCTCCAAACAGTGTGCCTCCAGCTGTTTCAGAACTACAACTCCCAGCATGACCAGACATCCTTAGGCCAGTGTTCCCCAACCAGTGTGCCTCCAGCTGTTGCAGAACTACAACTCCCAGCATGACCAGACATCCTTAGGCCAGTGTTCCCCAACCATTGTGCCTCCAGCTGTTGCAGAACTACAACTCCCAGCATGACCAGACATCCTTAGGCCAGTGTTCCCCAACCAGTGTGCCTCCAGCTGTTGCAGAACTACAACTCCCAGCATACCTGGACAGCCAAAGGCTGTGCGGACATGCTGGGAGTTGTAGTTTTGCAACAGCTGGAGGCACATTGGTTTGGGAACATTGGTCCAGATCCTTTTCAGCTCCTCTCTTCAATATATTTGCAGAAATTTCCTATCTTTAACTCCCAGCATGTCCAGACATCCTTAGGCCAGTGTTCTCCAAACAGTGTGCCTCCAGCTGTTTCAGAACTACAACTCCCAGCATGACCAGACATCCTTAGGCCAGTGTTCCCCAACCAGTGTGCCTCCAGCTGTTGCAGAACTACAACTCCCAGCATGACCAGACATCCTTAGGCCAGTGTTCCCCAACCATTGTGCCTCCAGCTGTTGCAGAACTACAACTCCCAGCATGACCAGACATCCTTAGGCCAGTGTTCCCCAACCAGTGTGCCTCCAGCTGTTGCAGAACTACAACTCCCAGCATGTCCAGACATCCTAAGGCCATTGGAGCATTAAAAAAAAATCCCGGACTACCCCTTTAAACCCCAAAAGTCAAAGATTCTCTTTGCTAACAGGCTTGTTTACTAGTAAGCATTGCACTGTAATGTGCAGACGGTCAGGGGTAATGTGGGATTTGCCTAATTTTGTGCAACTTTTCAAAAGTTGCAAATGGAAAATTTTGCACTAAAAGATTCACCATGCAAACCACACCCACTTAGCCCAATAAACACGCCCTCTAATGCATACGGCGCAAATGGCCCCTGCGCCAGCAGAGCGACAGACAATAAATGCAGAAAATGCTGATTATTATTTCTGTGTTTATAGACTCAAATGCTTTAGTAAATGATCCCCAGAGTTTATTAGAAAGACAGAACTACTGATGGATGGATAGATACAGTGGGGCAAAAAAGTATTTAGTCAGCCATCAATTGTACAAGTTCTCCTTCTTAAGAAGATGAGAGGCTGTAATTTCCATCATAGGTTATAACCTCAACTATGAGACACAGAATGAGAAAAAAAAAACCATTAAATCACATTGTCTGATTTTTAAAGAATTTATTTGCAAATTATGGTGGAAAATAAGTATTTGGTCAATAACAAAAGTTCATCTCAATACTTTGTTATATCCCCTTTGTTGGCAATGACAGAGGTCAAAGGTTTTCTGTAAGTCTTCACAAGGTTTTCACACACTGTTACTGGTATTTTGGCCCATTCTTCCATGCAGATCTCCTCTAGAGCAGTGATGTTTTGGGGCTGTCACTGGGTAACACAGACTTTCAACTCCCTCCAAAGGTTTTCCATGGGGTTGAGATCTGGAGACTGGCTAGGCCACTCCAGGACCTTGCAATACTTCTTACGAAGCCACTCCTTCATTGCCCGGGCGGTGTGTTTGGGATCATTGTCATGCTGATGGAAGGAGGTTTTCACTCAAAATCTCATGATACATGGCCCCATTCATTCTTTCCTTTACACAGATCAGTCGTTCTGGTCCCTTTGCAGAAAAACAACCCCAAAGCATGATGTTTCCACCCCCATGCTTCACAGTAGGTATGGTGTTCTTTGGATGCAACTCAGCATTCTTTGTCCTCCAAACACAACAAGTGGAGTTTTTACCAAAAAGTTCTACTTTGGTTTTATCTGACCATATGACATTCTCCCAATACTCTTCAGGATCATCCAAATGCTCTCTAGCAAACTTCAGACAGGCCCGGACATGTACTGGCTTAACCAGACGGACACGTCTGGCACTGCATGAGTTGAGTCCCTGGCGGTGTAGTGTGTTACTGATGGTAGCCTTTGTTACTTTGGTCCCAGCTCTCTGCAGGTCATTCACTAGGTCCCCCCGTATGGTTATCGGATTTTTGCTCACGCTCTTGTGATCATTTTGGCACCACAGGCTGAGATCTTGCGCGGAGCCCCAGTTCGAGGGAAATTATCAGTGGTCTTGTATGTCTTCCATTTTCTAATAATTGCTCCCACAGTTGATTTCTTCACACCAAGCTGCTTGCCTATTACAGATTCAGTCTTCCCAGCCTGGTGCAGGTCTACAATTTTGTTTCTGGTGTTCTTCGACAGCTCTTTGGTCTTGGCCATAGTGCAGTGTGACTGTTTGAGGTTGTGGACAGGTGTCTTTTATACTGATAACAAGTTCAAACAGGAGCCATTAATACAGGTAACAAGTGGAGGACAGAGAAGAAGTTACAGGTCTGTGAGAGCCAGAAATCTTGCTTGTTTGTAGGTGACCAAATACTTATTTTCCACCATAATCTGCAAATAAATTCTTTAAAAATCAGACAATGTGATTTTATGGATATTTTTCTCATTCTGTCTCTCATAGTTGAGGTTATAACCTATGATGAAAATTACAGCCTCTCATCTTTTTATACCAAACTAAGGAGGTGGGGTCGGCACTGCTGTAAGTTCCACTCTATAACACCTGTGAATTAGGAGATAGTTCGGAATGAGGTAGCTGCAATAGCAGTCGGTGCTCAGTGAACTAGACTGTAGAGGAACATCAAAGCATTGCTTCAAAGAAGGAAATTCACGGCACTTCCATATGCTGAAAGTAATTCTTCTTTATTCACATATGGGGATACACAGACATCGGGAGTGGAGATTGGAGGACAGGCCAACGACCGTTTCGCCGCACACCGCGGCTTCCACTGGACCTGAGGCCACGGTGTGCGGCAAAACGGTCGTTGGCCTGTCCTCCCGTCTCCACTCCCGATGTCTGTGTATCCCCATATGTGAATAAAGAAGAATTACTTTCATTATCTTTTTAAGTTGGAAAACTTTCACAATTGGTGGCTGACTAAATACTTTTTTGCCCACTGTATGAGATAGATAAATAGATAGATATGAGATACATATGAGATAGATGATAGATAAATAGATATGAGATAGATAGATAGATATGAGATAGATAGATATGAGATAGATAGATATGAGATAGATAGAAATGAGATAGATAGATATGAGATAGATAGATATGAGAAAGATAGATAGATATAAGATAGATAGATATGAGAAAGATAGATAGATATAAGATAGATAGGTAGATAGAGAGATAGATATGAGATAGATAGATATGAGATGGATAAATAGATAGATATATAGATATGAGATAGATAGATAGATATGAGATAGATAGATATGAGAAAGATAGATAGATATAAGATAGATAGGTAGATAGAGAGATAGATATGAGATAGATAGATATGAGATAGATATAGATAGATAGATAGATAGATATGAGATAGATAGATAGATATGAGATAGATAGATAGATATGAGATAGATAGATAGATATGAGATAGATAGATATGAGATAGATAGATAGATAGATATGAGATAGATAGATATGAGATAGATAGAAGATAGATAGATAGATATGAGATAGATAGATAGATAGATATGAGATAGAGAGATAGATAGATATGAGATAGATAGATAGATATGAGATAGATAGAGAGATAGATAGATATGAGATAGATAGATAGATAGATATGAGATAGATAGATAGATAGATATGAGATAGATAGATAGATAGATATGAGATAGATAGATAGATAGATATGAGATAGATAGATAGATATGAGATAGATAGATAGATAGATAGATAGATAGATAGATAGATTCCCCACAGCTTTCCACTAGTATATATTAATCTGACGGGGCACTATAGGGACGGACCATTGGTTATTATAGGTGGTGCCCACTTGTTTGTGGTTTTATCTATTACATAAATCAGTCGCTGCTTCTTGCATCATCTGCAGGGAGAACATTAATGAACCCGGATAAAGTCCCCGGCCCCCCGCCCTCACTGATCTATGACGGGGTCTTTGTTGTGACTCAATAACAAATATGAAAAACTCTAAATTGTCCCGATTGGCGGCAGCAGACTATAAACCTGTCACAGCGAGATTAAGAAAATAACGTCAGCCGCAATTGTACTGACACTTCAGCTCTGGGAATGTTAATTAAAGGGCGACTCCTCCCAGCACTGACACATGAAGACATTAGGGGTGACGGGTAATAGAGTAAAATACACACATGTCTCCTTCATCTGTTCTCTTTAAGTAATCTGACCAAGAATTGCGCTTTGTATTTATGATCGATGCCAGACAGTCGGCGACTGAGACACGAGTCACATGGCCAAAGATGGCAGCGCCTGCATTGCATATAATGAAATTGATTGTGATTACGTCGTCTAACTCGAGTTCTGAGACCTTGACCAACAGGCGCCAGAAATCCATCCATTAAATTGGCGAGAAAATTCAAAGTCCCATTGACTCCGTGGGATTTTACTTGTGGATTTTACAACTTTGGAAATTTAACTATTTAAAAATGTTTATGTTACTCAGTACCTAATAATTTTTATGTGTCTAGCACCTATTTTTTCCTCACAAATTAGTTCTATCTGTTGCTCGCTTGGTTTGTCATTTTGTGTTTTAGAGGGGGGGCGTGTCCTCACTCTGCATGACTGATCCTCCTCCCTGAGTCTGCTGTGCTGTGCTGGGTCTCCTCATGCAATCACTGCAGGCTGCTCTGTAACCCCTCCCCCCCTGTTTTCATGCTGCAGTCTGATAGGACAGGAGTGAGCAGAGTGGCGTTCTAGTCCCACCCTCATTTCCTGGACTTTTTCCCAGCCTGTGCTTCAGCTGGGACAAAGATGATGCTGCAGCAGGACAGGAATATGTTCTGGATGGTATGGGGACCCCTAGTGGTCTTTTTTATATGATTTCTATAAAAAGGAGATGACATTTTTTATGAATTATGTTAGAAAGGTTAATGTTTTGCCAAGAAGTACAACATATAAATTTTTTGAATCTGACAGCGCCCATTTAACTTTCTCTATGTCATTGTTTCCCAACCGGGGTGCCTCCAGCTGTTGCAAACTCCAATTCCTGGCAGGCTGGGAGTTGTAGTTTTACAACAGCTGGAGTCACCCTGGTTGGGAAACACTGGTCTATGTAAACAAGCTCTTACATTGCCTTCTGAGCTAAGGTTGTCTACAGTGCTGTGACCCAGCTTTTCTGGAGCCCTGAATTAATTGTACTATGTCTGTTTTTTTTCAGCATTTTAAGGAAGCAGTGGCATAGTTACTCAATAATCAAGGTGGTTTTGCCATTCAGCAGTCTGGGAAAGTTGGGTGATAATCGGAGACTCTATTGGTTACCACCCAACTTTCCTAGGATCAGAGAAAGAAAAAAAATGATGGCAGAGTAGAATCTTGAACGAAGAAAACATGATTTCAGGAATGGGAACGGTGGGCATGACACGATTGTTTGGCGGTCCACGCCTGCCTGGCAGCGGGCACAGATACGGACCTCACAGAGCTTCTTTTGGCAGCCGGCGGTCCTGTGTAATGTTTGTACTCCGCGCCATGATCTCTTCTAATTAGTATTTACCATAATTATTTTCTCCTGTCGGTGGCCCGAAACGAGACGATCACCCCCCCCCCCCCACCCCCGCTCCCATTATTAGAATATTTATGGCCCAAGTTGCTTTATGGCGCAACAAAGTATAAATCCAGAGTCAATAGAGAAGACGTCTCTGCTGCATCGTGTGTGGCGCTGGCACCAGGTGACGCCGTTTGTTTTATTGTTGCTGTTGGCAGAACGTCAGTTTTTTTTTTTTTTTTTTTTCAGAAGTCGTTACTTTCCTTCCAGTCTTTATTCAGCTCTGGAACAATGCAAGGTGACACGGCGGAGATTAGACGGGAAACTGCGGCAGCGCACAATGAGGGAGCTGGGGCGATGCAGCCTTATCAGACTGACTGCCAACGGGTGCGGAATACACAAGGGGGTTATGGGTAAAGGATTCTGTGAGGAATGTGAGGAGCAATCACTTCATTATGGGATAAATAAACTCTAATTAAAGAGGTACTCTGCCCTTAGATTCCTTATCACCTATCCAAAGGATAGGGGATAAGAGGTCTGATCGCGGGGGTCCTGCCGCTGGGGACCCCCGCGATCTCCTTGCTGCACCCGGCGTTCATTTAGAGCATCGGGTGCAGCGCCGGAGGCTCATAATGTCACAACCACGCCCCGATCGTGACATCACAGCCACGCCCCCTCAATGCAAGTCTATGGGAGGGGGCGTACGCCCCCTCCCATAGACTTGCATTGAGGGGGCGTGGCCGTGACATCATTGGAGGGGCATGGCTGCCCCGCATCACCAGTCATCGCTCCGCCACCGCATCGCCAGTCATCCGGCATAGAGCGAAAGGGTGCCGCACCCCAGACATCCGGTGCACGGAGCGAGTCTCCGGCGCTGCACTCAACGCTCTAAATGAACGCCGGGTGCAGCAGGGAGATCAGATTTCTTATCCCCTATTCTTTGGATAGAGGGTAAGATGTCTAGGGGTGGAGTACCCCCTTTAAGTTCTACAACTTTCTAATATACTTTGTGTACAGTCCTCAATACCAGCTCTGCTACATGTCAGTGAGAAAACCGGGACCGGGGCTCCCATCTAATACTTATCATAGTAATTAATTTTTTCATTAAAGAAATAATTGTGTTGCAAGACAATTTATCCCTATCCAAAAGGTGGGGGGAGGTCTCTCCATGAACAGAGCTGTGATAACCCCGGCACGAATCGGTGGCCTACACGCTCCCTCATGCATCTCTATGGGAGAGCCGGAAATACAGCGTTTGGGAATCTCCAGCTCTACCATAGAGATACATAGAGGGGACTTGTTGACCTTTGCTTTGTGTACAAGGAGAACTCGGTGCTGGACAGGAGATCACGTGGGCCCTAGTAGTCGGACCCCCACTCACTTATCCCCTATCCTTATAGTAGTAGTATATTCTTGTATATAGGAAGCAGTATATATATATTGTATATAGGAGGCAGTATTATAGTAGTTATATTCTTGTATATAGGGGCAGTATTATAGTAGTTATATTCTTGTATATAGGGGCAGTATTATAGCAGTTATATTCTTGTATATAGGAGGCAGTATAATAGTAGTTATATTCCTGTGTATAGGAGCAGTATTATAGTAGTTATATTCTTGTATATAGGAGCAGTATTATAGCAGTTATATTCTTGTATATAGGACAGTATAATAGTAGTTATATTCCTGTATATAGGAGCAGTATTATAGTAGTTATATTCTTGTATATAGGAGCAGCATTATAGTAGTTATATTCTTGTATATAGGAGCAATATTATAGTAGTTATATTCTTGTATATAGTGGCAGTATTATAGTAGTTATATTCTTGTATATAGGAGCAGTATTATAGTAGTTATATTCTTGTATATAGTGGCAGTATTATAGTAGTTATATTCTTGTATATAGGAGCAGTATTATAGTAGTTATATTCTTGTATATAGTGGCAGTATTATAGTAGTTATATTCTTGTATATAGTGGCAGTATTATAGTAGTTATATTCTTGTATATAGGAGCAGTATTATAGTAGTTATATTCTTGTATATAGGAGCAGTATTATAGTAGTTATATTCCTGTATATAGGAGTAGTATTATAGTAGTTATATTCTTGTATATAGGAGCAGTATTATAGTAGTTATATTCTTGTATATAGGAGCAGTATTATAGTAGTTATATTCTTGTATATAGGAGCAGTATTATAGTAGTTATATTCTTGTATATAGTAGCAGTATTATAGTAGTTATATTTTTGTATATAGGAGCAGTATTATAGTAGTTATATTCTTGTATATAGGAGGCAGTATTATAGTAGTTATATTCTTGTATATAGGAGGCAGTATTATAGTAGTTATATTCTTGTATATAGTGGCAGTATTATAGTAGTTATATTCTTTTATATAGGAGCAGTATTATAGTAGTTATATTCTTGTATATAGGAGCAGTATTATAGTAGTTATATTCTTGTATATAGGAGCAGTATTATAGTAGTTATATTCTTGTATATAGTGGCAGTATTATAGTAGTTATATTCTTGTATATAGTGGCAGTATTATAGTAGTTATATTCTTGTATATAGGAGCAGTATTATAGTAGTTATATTCTTGTATATAGGAGCAGTATTATAGTAGTTATATCCTTGTATATAGGAACAGTATTATAGTAGTTATATTCTTGTATATAGGAGCAGTATTATAGTAGTTATATTCTTGTATATAGGAGCAGTATTATAGTAGTTATATTTTTGTATATAGGAGTAGTATTATAGTAGTTATATTCTTGTATATAGGGGGGCAGTATTATAGTAGTTATATTCTTGTACATATGAGCAGTATTATAGTAGTTGTATTCTTGTATATAAGAGCAGTATTATAGTAGTTATATTCCTGTATATAGGAGCAGTATTATAGTAGTTATATTCTTGTATATAGGAGCAGTATTATAGTAGTTATATTCTTGTATATAGGAGCAGTATTATAGTAGTTATATTCCTGTATATAGGAGCAGTATTATAGTAGTTATATTCTTGTATATAGGAGCAGTATTATAGTAGTTATATTCTTGTATATAGGAGCAGTATTATAGTAATTATATTTTTGTATATAGGAGCAGTATTATAGTAGTTATATTCTGGTATATAGGAGGCAGTATTATAGTAGTTATATTCTTGTATATAGGAGGCAGTATTATAGTAGTTATATTCTTGTATATAGGAGCAGCATTATAGTAGTTATATTCTTGTATATAGGAGCAGTATTATAGTAGTTATATTCTTGTATATAGTGGCAGTATTATAGTAGTTATATTCTTGTATATAGGAGCAGTATTATAGTAGTTATATTCTTGTAAATAGTGGCAGTATTATAGTAGTTATATTCTTGTATATAGGAGCAGTATTATAGTAGTTATATTCTTGTATATAGTGGCAGTATTATAGTAGTTATATTCTTGTATATAGTGGCAGTATTATAGTAGTTATATTCTTGTATATAGGAGCAGTATTATAGTAGTTATATTCTTGTATATAGGAGCAGTATTATAGTAGTTATATTCTTGTATATAGGAGCAGTATTATAGTAGTTATATTCTTGTATATAGGAGCAGCATTATAGTAGTTATATTCTTGTATATAGGAGCAGTATTATAGTAGTTATATTCTTGTATATAGGAACAGTATTATAATAGTTATATTCTTGTATATAGGAGCAGAATTATAGAAGTTATATTCTTGTATATAGGAGCAGTATTATAGTAGTTATATTCTTGTATATAGGAGCTGTATTATAGTAGTTATATTCTTGTATATAGGAGGCAGTATTATAGTAGTTATATTCTTGTATATAGGAGCAGTATTATAGTAGTTATATTCTTGTATATAGGAGGAAGTATTATAGTAGTTATATTCTTGTATATAGGAGCAGTATTATAGTAGTTATATTTTTGTATATAGGAGCAGTATTATAGGTGTTATATTCTTGTATATAGGAGCACTATTATAGTAGTTATATTCTTGTATATAGGAGCAGTATTATAGTAGTTATATTCTTGTATATAGGAGGCAGTATTATAGTAATTATATTCTTGTATATAGGAGCAGTATTATAGTAGTTATATTCTTGTATATAGGAGCAGTATTATAGTAGTTATATTCTTATATATAGGGGCAGTATTATAGTAGTTATATTCTTGTATATAGGAGCAGTATTATAGTAGTTATATTCTTGTATATAGGAGCAGTATTATAGTAGTTATATTCTTGTATATAGGAGCAGTATTATAGTAGTTATATTCTTGTATAATGCAAGCTAAGAGAAGTTCTGACATATGACAGGTTTTGTAATTCTTTCCAAAATACTGGTCTTAAGTTTTCCAACCAAGGGTTAGACTAACATGTCTATCCATATGTGCTAAATGCGTCACTGTGATAATTTTTGGCCTATTTTTTCTGTCTCCTCTAATTTTGTGTGGTCTAAAATTTAGACAGTAATGACAAATCTGCCCCCTTGTATTTGTAAATATTTTGGCTGATTATGTAGAGATCTTCTAGGGCTCACATTCACCTTTTCATCTTTTCAGACTGTCAGAAGGAGTTTTATAAAGTTACAGATTATATCAGGGTTCTTTGAAATTTCTTGTATATAAACGAAATCTAAAATGTAAAACTGTATGCCAGGAAGGTAGCGGGAACAGACAAAAAGCAAACACATAATTAGTATCAGTTGATAAGTTGGCGTGCTCGGCGGGAGGCTTGTCTATACAACCAACGCTCTAGTGTTTACTACTGACTATCACAGGATCACTTCATATTTTTTGGAATGTGTTTGTGTATTTGCTTATGTAAATGGTGACAGATGACATTTCACTGAAGTCAAGTAATTGGGTACAACGTCAGGACTTGATCTGTTTAGATTTGTCTTATTGTAGTAAATTCTTCTCTATTATGAAGCAGATGAAGTTAATAGACAGTCATGAAAATGCATTAAAATAAATAAAAAAAATTATTCCCACAATATACAGCGACATGTCAAAAATGTTTTATTGGTGAGGAGAAACTGTTGCCGAGACCCCAACTAAATTCTAAAATGCGCAGTCAATTGTCTTCCTTTGTGATTCCATACACCCCATAATCCTCCGGGAGAGCAGATTGGTAGCAATGATAACCCGATAGGCAGTGCTGTTGACTTTATATCCTTTCTTCTGTAGTGTCACATGACGGTGCCATTGTGCTGTGTAAGACCAAACATTAATGTGGCATTGCGGTATCAGAAAACTAAATTATACTTCAATATTTATCTAATAAATTTACTAATATAGTGTTATCACAGATTGTACTGGCATAAGCATGTTTTTTCTCCTGGCTGGAAGTTGTGTAGTCCTCCCATTGTCAGTGTGATGTTGTCTCAGCAATTCACTGGCTCCTCCCTCTCTACTGACAGGAAGTTGGATAGCCCTCTCTTTATCAGTGTAGAGTTGTCTCAGCAGCTTCTTGGCAGCTCTCTCTCTCTCTCTCTCTCCTATCAGGAAGTTTTGTAGCCCTCTCTTCCTCAGTGTGGATTTACCTCAGAAGCTCCCCTGCTCTACTCTCTCCTGATGGGAAGTCGTACAGTCTTTTTATTGTCATTGTGGTTTTTATATGTGATTACAGCATGGTGCCTTGTGCTGAACAATGCCACAGGAAGAGGAGCAGATGGAAATGAATACAGCTGCTGCAGCCTCATTGGTGTGATAATCTCCTGTAATTTAAAGGTTTTGTTGCAGCTCTGTGTGGGGACTAGTAGGAGAGCGGTGGGAGGGGAGAAGGCAGGAAACGAGGACTGTGATGAACAGCTGAGGAAAAGCCATGCATTCTGGGAATTGTAATACTGAGCAACTGCTCAACCAGAAAGGTAATGTTTCTGACAAAATTTCATGAGTTTCCATGGAACCAATTAACAAATCCTGCATTAGGCTTAAAACCACAATTTGTTGCCTAAAGGAGGAATAGCAAACGTTTTTTAGAGTTCTTCTCCCAGATGAAAACAAAACATCTGTGACATTTCCAAATTATTTGGTTCAGATCTAATTATGTCCAGAAGATGAATGTATAGGCAGGATAACTGCTATATGGTGGGGGCGCTATTTCATTTGTGTCTATAGAAAGTATCTGTGGTGAGAGTTGGTACTGCAAGGGGCAAAACCAATTTTTTTTACTGCAAGGTTATGGCGGTAAAAATGCTGGCTTTTTTTCCTTTTCGATTTTTATCTTGTTTATGGACTTAGGCCCTTATGACATTGACCCCCTACACTGGAAATTGGCCTTGAATGTTTCCAATGGGCCCCGATGAATATTGGATTACCCATAATGCCAGTACCTATTGTGTTGTTACACACTCTGTATTTGATCAGACATGGTACAATGAAGGTGAACTTTAGGAATACCCAGGCAAAGCTGTGACCGTGTGTGAGCCCAACATTTTTTAACTGTTTCCAGCTTGGCCCCCATACAATTTCTCTTGTTATCATATGTAACTAATCCAGACTAGTGCAGGCAACATAGCAAGGCAAACAAAGGAAACGTGGAATTTCCGTCTGCCTCCCCGGTGTTTGTACAAGACGCTTGTAGATATGATTGCGCTCCTTACAATGTGACCTGTGAACATCGCCATCTTGTGTTTTCTGTAAGCCTTAGTTATACACAGGCAGAACAGCTGAAGGAGTGTATTGACTCTTCCCACATACCATTTATATAATTGTGTTCATATAGGCGACGAGAGGAAAAGCAATGTATTCATATAATAAAGCTGCTATATAAATGCAGATACATACAGGATGTCACATGTTATGGTTGTGAGAAAAAAAATATATATATACATATGTAAATATAGACTTAAAAAACTGTTGCTACCTGTTTACCCAGAGGAAATCACTTACCCATGTGCAAACATTCAACAAAGTCACGGTTAATGCGGGCATAAAAAAAAATGGCGCATTTATCAGCATAAAAACATGATATGATAAAGTAAAAAGGTCAAATGAAATCTTAAGGAGAATCTGTCACCGGAAATCTGCCTCAGAGGATGAAGCTGCATGTACAAAATAAACTAACAGAAGCTATAGGATAGAACTACTATAATACTGTCCCTATAAACAAGAATATAACCGCTATAATCCTGCTCCTATATACAAGAATATAACTACTATAATACTGCTCCTATATACAAGAATATAACTACTATAATACTGCTCCTATATACAAGAATATAACTACTATAATACTGCTCCTATATACAAGAATATAACTACTATAATACTGCTCCTATATACAAGAATATAACTACTATAATACTGCTCCTATATACAAGAATATAACTACTATAATACTGCTCCTATATACAAGAATATAACTACTATAATACTGCTCCTATATACAAGAATATAACTACTATAATACTGCTCCTATATACAAGAATATAACTACTATAATACTGCCTCCTATATACAAGAATATAACTACTATAATACTGCCTCCTATATACAAGAATATAACTACTATAATACCGCTCCTATATACAAGAATATAGCTACTATAATACTGCCTCCTATTTACAACAATATATCTACTATAATACTGCCCCTATATACAAGAATATAACTACTATAATACTGCTCCTATATACAATAATATAACTACTATAATACTGTCCCTATATACAAGAATATAACTACTATAATACTGCTCCTATATACAATAAAATAACTATTACTATAATACTGCCTCCTATATACAAGAATATAACTACTATAATACCGCTCCTATATACAAGAATATAGCTACTATAATACTGCTCCTATATACAAGAATATAACTACTATAATACTGCTCATATATACAAGAATATAACTACTATAATACTACCTCCTATATACAAGAATATAGCTACTATAATACTGCTCCTATATACAAGAATATAGCTACTATAATACTGCTCCTATATACAAGAATATAACTACTATAATATTGCTCCTATATACAAGAATATAACTACTATAATACTGCCTCCTATTTACAAGAATATATCTACTATAATACTGTCCCTATATACAAGAATATAACTACTATAATACTGCTCCTATATACAATAATATAACTACTATAATACTGTCCCTATATACAAGAATATAACTACTATAATACTGCTCCTATATACAATAAAATAACTATTACTATAATACTGCTCCTATATACAAGAATATAACTACTATAATACTGCTCCTATATACAAGAATATAACTACTATAATACTGCTCCTATATACAAGAATATAACTACTATAATACTGCTCCTATATACAAGAATATAACTACTATAATACTGCTCCTATATACAAGAATATAACTACTATAATACTGCTCCTATATACAAGAATATAACTACTATAATACTGCTCCTATATACAAGAATATAACTACTATAATACTGCTCCTATATACAAGAATATAACTACTATAATACTGCTCCTATATACAAGAATATAACTACTATAATACTGCTCCTATATACAAGAATATAACTACTATAATACTGTCTCCTATATACAAGAATATAACTACTATAATACTGTCTCCTATATACAAGAATATAACTACTATAATACTGCTCCTATATACAAGAATATAACTACTATAATACTGCTCCTATATACAAGAATATAAGTACTATAATACTGTCTCCTATATACAAGAATATAACTACTATAATACTGCTCCTATATACAAGAATATAACTACTATAATACTGCTCCTATATACAAGAATATAACTACTATAATACTGCTCCTATATACAAGAATATAACTACTATAATACTGTCTCCTATATACAAGAATATAACTACTATAATACTGCTCCTATATACAAGAATATAACTACTATAATACTGCTCCTATATACAAGAATATAACTACTATAGTACTGCTCCTATATACAAGAATATAACTACTATAATACTGCTCCTATATAGAAGAATATAACTACTATAATACTGCTCCTATATACAAGAATATAACTACTATAATACTGCTCCTATATACAAGAATATAACTACTATAATACTGCTCCTATATAGAAGAATATAACTACTATAATACTGCTCCTATATACAAGAATATAACTACTATAATACTGCTCCTATATACAAGAATATAACTACTATAATACTGCTTCCTTTTTTTTTTTATAGAACTTTTTTTATTAAAGAATTTTTCTTTAAAACAGATATTTGAGAATAAGAAAATAAAAGTACATAGAATAATAAACAGAGTCATTACATATTAATAAGACCAGGTTACAATATGATAACATAGATCCGGCTGTAAAGATGTTGTAAAGTTCCAGATTATTTCAGGTCGGCTCTGTGAGTATCCGGGGAAGACCCCACATCAGAGACATGAAGCTTAGATAAAAGCCGTTATCTAACAGATAATAAAGAATGAAGCGAGGATAATATGAAGCGCTATTAGAGGATACTAATAATATCTCTTGACTCCGGATCCATTACACCTCAGCTTATGGCCAATAATCCAAGCAATATGCAATGAAGAAGATGTAAAATAATGTAAAAAAACAAAAAAAACAGGAGGTAAACAGTTTGTAAGAGGTAAAAAGTTTGTAAGAGGTATAAAGTTAATAGAGAAAAGGACAGGTAAGTATGGAAGATAAAGATAAAGGGACGGATAAGTGGGGAAGATAAAGAGAATAGAGAAGTATCCGCTCGGCTCCAGCTCCTCGGGGTCCGTCCATTGCCTCAGACCACTCTCAGGGAGTCCACATATTCATCCCACCGGCGCCGCAAAGTATCAAAAGCATCCAGTCTGTTTTCCACCATGGCGGACATATTTTCCATTCTCCGTATATCTGCGATTTTATCTAGCAGCATCTGGAATAGGAGGGGGGGCATCAGTTTTCCTCCACCACTGAGCCACAAGACACTTGGCCGCAGTGAGTATATGTAAGAAGAGTTTAGACTGAATGGTAGTGATTCCGCTGGGGGGGGGGGGGGGATGTTCAGAAGATATATCTCCGCTGACAGTGGGATGGGGGACCCTACAACCCTCCTAACGAGTGACTGCACCTCCAGCCAAAAGTGTCTTAGAAGTGGGCAGTCCCAAAATATGTGTGGTATAGAACCAATGGGGGAGATTTATCAAAACCTGTGCAGAGGAAGAGTGGTGCAGTTGCCTATAGCAACCAATCAGATTGCTTCTTTCATTTTCCACAGGCCTCTTTAGAGGCCTGTGGAAAATGAAAGAAGCAATCTGATTGGTTGCTATGGGCAACTGCGCCACTCTTCCTCTGCACAGGTTTTGATAAATCTCCCCCAATATCTCTATTACACCTCCAACGAGAGGGTGAAAGCTGCGGGAAGAGGCGGTGCAGCAGCTCAGGCGTGTGATACCAATGTAGTTAGATTTTGTACTGGTTCTCTTTGTGTGTGATACAAGTCGAGGACTTAGCTGCCCGTGACCATATGACCTGCCATTGTGCACAGGTGAGGGATTTCCCTAAATAAGATTCCCACTTGGTGATATATGGGTGTCGTAGTTGGGACGTGTCCTCTGGAGATATTAGGATATCATAAATTCTTGAGATCTAGCCTCTAGTGGAGGTGTCTCGTTTACAGATAAATTCAAAGGGTGTTGGAGGTGGGAAGGGGGGGATGGGATGGGTGAATCCCTAAATGTTCCTGAATGGTGTGGAAGTGAGACAGGGACTCTCTTGTCATGTGAAATTTGTCACTAATAGATTGTGGGGTTAGAAGCTTTCGAGTAATGGGATCAACCAAGTCGGCTAAATAAAATATCTTGGCTGTGATCCAAGGAGAGACAGTCCTGATGTCATCACTATCTGGAAAACTAGGGTTAAATAACATTGGTGTGAATAGAGAGGTTCGTGATTTAAGAGGGTATGTGGAGGAGGCCTCAGTCCAGATTTTAATAGTCTCATTGGCCCCAAAAGGTTCATTGTGACAGTGCAGGGGGTGGATGACCATATCATAGAGGATGGGTGTATAGGAGAAATCCACAACTTCTCAACTTCAGTCCACCTGTTATATGCCAAAAATTTGGTCCAAGAGGGGATCCTCCGGAGGTGCACCGCCAAATAATATTTATATATATCAGGCATGGCCAGGCCTCCAAACTGTTTTTTAGCAGATCGGACCGCCACCGAGAACCTATGTCTCCCACCCCTCCATATGAATTTAAGCAACATAGTTTGGAACTTTTTAATGGCAGTTTTGGGAATGGGGACAGGCAAAATCTCCACAAGATACAGGAATTTTGGTAGAATAGACATTTTTACAGCTGCTATTCTTCCTAATAGGGAGAGTGATATTGGGGCCCATTTGTCTAACAATGTTGGTATATTTTGGAAGAGACGAGGGAAGTTCTGCTTATATAGGGAAGAGTACGTGGGTGTAAGACGGACTCCTAGGTAACCCAAGGACGTATCCTGCCATTCATAGGGAAGTGACTGTTTCAGATTTAAGAGATCAGTTGGGGGGATATTAATTGGGAGGGCTTCTGTTTTTGAAGTATTAATCTTGTAACCCGACAAATGCCCATAATAAGTTAATGCCGCATGGAGATTGGGTAAGGATATTAAGGGGTTACGAATGGTCAAAAGGACATCATCCGCAAATAGCGAGATTTTGAATTCCCGATTTTTAACCATTAAACCTTCTATATCAGGACAATTCCGAATAGAGGCTGCTAATGGCTCTATACTGAGCACAAATAGGAGCGGTGAGAGGGGGCACCCCTGACGTGTGCCATTATAAATTTGGAATCTAGAAGAAGTGGCATATGGTAATTTGATCGGAGCAGAAGGTGCGGTGTACAATTGGGAGACAGCAGTAAGGAAGGGACCATTTATACCATAATTCTGAAGCGTAGACAGCAGGAAAGGCCAGCTAAGCCGGTCAAAGGCTTTCTCTGCATCCAGGCTCAAAAGAAGGCCCGAAGACTTTGTCTTATTTAATCTGTCAATTAGTGTTGGGCGATATGACCAAAAATGAGTATCACGGTATTATTCTAAAGTATCACGGTATTTCACGGTATTTTTTTTACATTGAGACTTGCATTGAGGTGGCTTAGTGGAACTAAATGGGCTTTTGGAACTAAATGATCTGAACACTGGGGCAGTGGAGTACCCTTTTAAATAGATGTAACAACCCTACAGCCTCCAGCTGTTGCAAAACTACAACTCCCAGCATGTTGGACTATATAGTAGTATATAGTATAGGTCAGTGTTTCCCAACTAGGGGTGCCTCCAGCTGTTGCAAAACTACAACTCCCAGCATGTTGGACTATATAGTAGTATATAGTATAGGTCAGTGTTTCCCAACTAGGGGTGCCTCCAGCTGTTGCAAAGCTACAACTCCCAGCATGTTGGACTATATAGTAGTATATAGTATAGGTCAGTGTTTCCCAACTAGGGGTGCCTCCAGCTGTTGCAAAGCTACAACTCCCAGCATGTTGGACTATATAGTAGTATATAGTGTAGGTCAGTGTTTCCCAACTAGGAGTGCATCCAGCTGTTGCAAAACTACAACTCCCAGCATGTTGGACTATATAGTAGTGTATAGTATAGGTCAGTGTTTCCCAACTAGGAGTGCATCCAGCTGTTGCAAAACTACAACTCCCAGCATGTTGGACTATATAGTAGTGTATAGTATAGGTCAGTGTTTCCCAACTAGGGGTACCTCCAGCTGTTGCAAAACTACAACTCCCAGCATGTTGGACTATATAGTAGTATATAGTATAGGTCAGTGTTTCCCAACTAGGGGTGCCTCCAGCTGTTGCAAAGCTACAACTCCCAGCATGTTGGACTATATAGTAGTATATAGTATAGGTCAGTGTTTCCCAACTAGGAGTGCCTCCAGCTGTTGCAAAACTACAACTCCCAGCATGTTGGACTATATAGTAGTGTATAGTATAGGTCAGTGTTTCCCAACTAGGGGTGCCTCCAGCTGTTGCAAAACTACTAGTCCCAGCATGCCCGGACAGCCAACGGCTGACCGGGCACGCTGGGAGTTGTAGTTTTGCAACAGATGGAGGGCCTACTGTAGGTATAGTATATTATACAGACCCCTGTCCATCCCAGAACCCTGACTCGCCTTCCCAGTTGCTGCAGTGACCGTCCGGGGAGGGTGAGCCGGGCCATCCATCCTTCCTGTAGTGTCCGGCGGCATTCCGGGTGGAGGGGGAACCGGTCCGGGCTGTCCTTCTTCTCCGGGGGTCCTCTTCTCCACTCCGGGCAGGCTCCAGCCTAGTAACGCTGCATAGACGCCGCTGTGCAGTGACGTCTGTGCGCAGCGACGCACCTGACGTCACGGCGTAGCGGCGTCTATGCAGCGTACTAGGCCGGAGCCTGCCCGGAGTGGAGAAGAGGACCCCCGGAGAAGAAGGACAGCCCGGACCGGTTCACCCTCCACCCGGAATGCCGCCGGACACTACAGGAAGGATGGATGGCCCGGACCACCCCCATTACGGGTAAGTTTAATTTTTTTTATTGACTCGGAGGGTGGGGGGAGGGGCTTCGACCGGTATAGCGGTATGGGCAAAAATCCATACCATGGGAGAAAAAAAAACGGTATCCGGTTCATACAGGTATACCGCCCAGCACTAATGTCAATTAGGTCAATGGCTCTCCTAGTGTTGTCTCCCGTCTGACGGTGAATGACAAAGCCAACTTGGTCTTAGTTCACAAGGCCAAGTACCACGTAGCTCAGTCTGTCCACCAGAATTTTAGTGAATAGTTTGAGGTCCGAATTTAGTAAAGATATGGGTCTATAACTTGCGCATTCTGATGGGTCTTTTCCAGGTTTAGGGATCACAGTGATATGAGAAGCTAGCATCATGGGGGGGGGGGGATAGGTGTACCCTGAAGAAAGGAATTAAAAAGTGTTAATAGATGGGGGGCCAGGATATCTGAGAAGGTTTTGTAATATAAGTAGGAGAGACCCGGCGATTTACCATTAGGTAGGGCTTTATTGGTATCAATTAATTCTTCCATAGAAGTTGGAGAGTTTAATTCATTAAGCTCGTTGGATGTAATTTTTGGTTTTCTTTGAGGGTAAAAAAGAGGGGAGGTGATATAACTGAGAATAATACTCTCTGAATATATCAGCCATATGTTCAGGGTCATAGGCTATATGGCCGTTTGTGTCCTTAATGGCTTGCAGAGTTGTGTGTGAGGCTAGAGAGTTCAGTTGCGCTGCCAAAAGAGTGTGTGGTTTGTTAGCTTGGGTGTAATATTTGTGTTTCGTATAGACGAGAAGCTTTTCTATAATACTGCTTCCTATGTAACAAGAATATAACTACATTAATACTGCATCCTATGTACAAGATAATACAACAGAGGACAGTGCGCTGTGTATAGTAGATAACACAATAGAGGACAGTGCACTGTGTATAGTGCATAATACAATAGAGGACAGTGCACTTTTACAAATAGATCTGGATAGGTTAGATGTTTGGCCCCAGAAATGGCAGATGAGGTGACACTGATAAATGTAAGGTTATGCACTTAGGATTTTTAGTTGACAATTAATTACCTGTAGTGACCAGTGTGGGGCAGCTGCTGCCAAGGCAAATAAAATAATGGGGGGCATCAAAAGGGCCATAGATACTCATGACCAAGAAATAATTCTACCACTGTACAAATCATTAGTCACACCACACCTGTAATACTGTGTACAGTACTGGTCAAACTACACATGGAATACAGTGCTCAGTACTGGTCAGACCAAACATTAAATACTGTGTACAGTACTGGTCAGACCACACATGGAATACTATGCACAGTACTGGTCAGACCAAACATAACATACTGTGTACAGTACAGGTCAGACTACACAAGGAAAACTGTGTAAGTACTGGTCAGACAACACATATAATACTACGTACAGTACTGGTCAGACCTCACATGGAATACTGTGTACAGTACTGGTCAGACCACACATGGAATACTGTGTACAGTACTGGTCAGACCGCACATGGAATACTGTGCTCACTACTGGTCAGACCAAACATAAAATACTGTGTACAGTATAGGTCAGACCACACATGGAATACTGTGTACAGTACTGGTCAGACCACACATGGAATACTGTGTACAGTACAGGTCAGACCACACATATAATAGTACGTACATTACTGGTCAGACCACACATGGAATACTGTGTACAGTACTGGTCAGACCAAACATAAAATACTGTGTACAGTACTGGTTAGACCAACACATGGAATACTGTGTACAACACTGTTCAGACCTCACATGGAATACTGTGTACAGTATTGGTCAGACCTCACATGGAATACTGTGTACAGTATTGGTCAGACCTTACTTGGAATACTGTGTACAGTACTGGTCAGACCAAGGATGGAATACTGTGTACAGTCCTGTTCAGACCTCACATGGAATACTGTGTACAGTACTGGTCAGACCTCACATGGAATACTGTGTACAGTACTGGTCAGACCTCACATGGAATACTGTGTACAGTATTGGTCAGACCTTACTTGGAATACTGTGTACAGTACTGGTCAGACCAAGGATGGAATACTGTGTACAGTCCTGTTCAGACCACACATGGAATACTGTGTACAGTACTGGTCAGACCTCACATGGAATACTTTGTACAGTACTGGTCAGACATTACATTGAATACTGTGTACAGTACTGTTCAGACCTCACATGGAAAGCTGTGTACAGTACTGGTTAGACCACACATGGAATACTGTGCACAGTACTGGTTAGACCACACATGGAATACTGTGCACAGTACTGGTCAGACCACACATGGAATACTGTGTACAACACGGTTTTTCTGGATCCACACAGTAGGGATATTGGATGAATATGATTGACTCCTTATGAACTATGTAATTCTGCCGTCTATGTAGAACAATATGGGAGATTTATCAAAACCTGTCCAGAGGAAAAGTTGCCCAGTTGCCCATAGCAACCAATCAGATCGCTTCTTACTTTCTTAACAAGGCTTCTGCAAAATGAAAGAAGCAATCTGATTGGTTACTATGGGCAACTGGGCAACTTTTCCTCTGGACAGATTTTGATAAATCTCCCCCCAATATGCATCACTTTTAAGTTGTAAATCAATGTTTTCCAGACAGTGTGTCTCCAGCTGTTGCAAAACTAAAACTCCCAGCATGCCCGGACAGCCGTCGGCTGTCCGGGCATGCTGGTAGTTGTAGTTTTGCAACAGCTGGAGATACACTGTTGTAAATAAAACCCCTTTCTCTGCTGATAACTTTACACCGCATTAACCCTTTCCTCACTGTGCTGTCGGCCGACTATAAAGCCGCGTTGTGTTTGTCTTGTGGCTCATTTCCTGTGATTTCTTCCCAGGCTCAGACTCTGCAAGCGGAAACAATATTTCCCTGTGTTGTGGATGTTGTGTCTGGGGCGGCAGTGAAATCATGTTACCTGTGATCACTGGAGGGGACATTGGGGGACGGAGCCGCGGTCTGTGGGATAGTCAGGATCTGTTGTAGGTCTGGGCTCTGGCGAGATGGATATCTGCAAAAGAAATCAAGCAAGGAGATCATGGGAGAAGTGCATATTGTCTGAAGAGCTGTGTATCTAAGCTCATAATGTGTGATACCGTCTGCTGAGCTGTGTATCTAAGCCCATAATGTGTGAGACCGTCTGCTGAACTGTGTATCTAAGCTCATAATGTGTGATACTGTTTGCTGAGCTCACATATCAAATCCTATAATATGTTATACTGTCTCCTGAGCTGTGTATATAGGCCCATTATTTGTGATACTGTCTTCTGAGCTGTGTATCTAAGTTGTGTGATACAGTTTGCAGAGCTCACATTTCAAATTCTATCGTATGATTCTGTCTGCTGAGCTGTGTATCTAAGCCCTTAATGCGTGATTCTGTCTGCTGAGATCACATATCAAATCCTATCACATATGATACTGTCTGCTGAGCTGTGTATCTAAGCCCATAATGTGTGATAAGGTCTACTGAGCTGGGTATCTAAGCCTATAATGTGTGATACTGTCTACTGAGCTGGGTATCTAAGCCCATAATGTGTGATACAGTCTGCTGAGCTCACATATCAAATCCTATCATAAATCATATTGTCTGCTGAGCTGTGTATCTAAGCCCATAATGTGTGATACTATCTGCGTATATAAGCCCATGTGTGATACTGTTTGCTGAGCTGTGTACTTAAGTCCATAATGTGTGATACTGATGAGCTTTGTATCTAAGCTCATAATGTTCGATGCCGTGTGGCGTTGTGCCACTTTTCTGTGTGGTGTAGACAGGACGTGCTATAGTGCGCCCCCTGCATTGTGGATAAGCCGTCATCGTTGTCAGGTGGAATCGCTCGGATTATAGTTTATGTTTGATAAACATCAGAGGAGATAAAGGAAGACTCCGGAAGAATGTATCCAATCTCTTACCAAGTCATGGAATTATCGGCCACACACGCTACAACATTTGACCCCGCTGTAAGATATTCTTTTTTGTATCGTGGGCATTTCTCTAGAGAGGTGTTTCCCAACCAGGGTGTCTCCAGCTGTTGCAAAACTACAACTCCAAGAATGCCTGGACAGCCAAAGGCTGTCTATCTATCTCATATCTATCTATCTATCCATCTCATATCTATATGTGGAGTCAGGGGTGTGGATGGTGTAATACACAGTTCGTGATGCCAGGGCAACGTTAACTTACACGTTCCACGGATGAAATAGCTCTCCAAGCCAGGTGCAAGGGCAATAACGACCACGAGGCCAGGTTACGGATAACTATCTTTACAGAGGCAGAAATATATGTACATTTCCCACGGTACAGAGTCATGCAGGGGGGAGTGCAGAGTGAGCCCGGGAAGCCTGTTGCCTTGCTGGGATTTGTAGTTAATGAAACTGCAGACTTGTGATTAATGACAGCCCATGTGGAATTAGAGACTTTGTACTGACTGACTGAAGATTCCATTTCCCCCCAGATTTCTGTGCTTACCGCCAGGCTTGAACTTTACCTGAGCGATGGGGTTTTCCTAAGATTGGCTTGGCTGCAGATTTTATGTTTCCTCCTTAGGACTCCTCACATTGTTCCTCAGCTCTTCAACTTCAAGACTCCTCTCCTTACACACTCTGGTCCTCATTTACTATTGCAAAGCCGCATTGCACCAGAAATTCTGTCTGCGCCAGAATTTGCACCAGAATAAAAAAAATATATATATTTTGCTAAGAAAACCCTAAAAGGGGCCATGGCCGCCAGGGAAAGGGGCGTGGTCTCAGAAAAGGGGCGTGTTCCCGACATTTTCACAACATATTTACTAAGGTTTCCACATAAAATGTGGTGGATTTCAGCTGAGGAAAACCCGACAGATCAGAACATGTGTAAAAACAGCAAAGTGTAGAGAAAGTGCAAAATGCAGGGAAACCTTAGTAAATACCGTGGAGAATAAATTGTAGGGAATTAAAACCCACAAAGAAACCTACACAACACTCTTAGTAAATGAGGGCCTCTCTCTCCTTATACTGACTGAACACTCTCCAGCGGGAGCTAGACTGAAAAGCTCCTCCCCTCCTTTTACATTATTCAAAGGCCAATGTTGGGGGGGGGGCTCCCATTGGGGCGTCAGGGTCACCTGGGTCAGGCTGGGTTCACACCACGTTTTCTTAAATACGGTTCCCGTATACGGTTTGGAGGAGAGGGGCGGGGCTTAATCGCGGCGCTCGCACTCAGCCGTATTCGGGAACCGTATTTAATGCAAGTCTATGAGCCGACCGGAGTGAACCGCAGCCTCCGGTCGGCTTCGTTTTCGGCAGTATGCGGTTTCCCGTGGTCGACCACGTTTTTGCCTGCGGTCGGGAAACCGCATACGGCCGAAAACGAAGCCGACCGGAGGCTGCGGTTCACTCCGGTCGGCTCATAGACTTGCATTAAATACGGTTCCCTAATACGGCTGAGTGCGGGCGCTGCGATTAAGCCCCGCCCCTCTCCTCCAAACCGTATACGGGAACCGTATTTAAGAAAACGTGGTGTGAACCCAGCCTCACTCTGCAACATTCCCTTAAGGGGAAAATAACATAAATTAATTATAACATAGAATCACACTTCAGTACAACAGAATACATAACATCTACCCTACAGGACGACATCCTGTGCTGGGACACCGCATATATATCGTTGTCATATCTATCTATCCTCTCATATCTATCTATCTCACATCTATGTCTCTTATAGCTATCTATCTCATATCTATCTATCTCATATGTATCTATCTCATATCTATCTATCTCCTATCTATCTATCTATCTCATATCTATCTATCTCCTATCTATCTATATATCTCATATCTATTGTATCTATCTATCTATCTATCTATCTCATATCTATCTATCTCATATCTATCTATCTCATATCTATCTATCTCATATCTATCGATCTATCTATCTCATATCTATCTATCTATATATCTCATATCTACTGTATCTATCTATCTATCTCATATCTATCTATCTCATATCTATCTATCTCATATCTATCTATCTCATATCTATCTATCTCATATCTATATATCTATCTATCCCATATCTATCTATCTATCTCATATCTATCTATCTCATATCTATATATCTCATATCTATCTATCTCATATCTATCGATCTATCTATCTCATATCTATCTATATATCTCATATCTATCTTTCTCATATCTATCTATCTCATATCTATCTATCTCATATCTATCTCATATCTATCTATCTCATATCTATATATCTATCTATCCCATATCTATCTATCTATCTCATATCTATCTGTATATCTCATATCTATCTATCTCATATCTATCGATCTATCTATCTCATATCTATATATCTCATATCTATCTCATATTTATCTATCTCATATCTATCTATCTATCTCATATCTATCTATCTCATATCTATCTATCTGTCTATCTATCTCATATCTATCTATCTCATATCTATCTATCTATCTATCTATCTCATATCTATCTATCTATGATCTATTGTGTGTATATAAATATATAATTTTTTGATCTATCTATCTGATATCTATCTCATATCTATCTAAAGCAAAAAAAAAAAAAAAATGGCAAAGCAGCACTCTCAGAGAAAAAATTCTCTGTAGGGTGCAAGCAGTCTCAGGGACCCTGGTCCTGGGTCCAAAAATGCAGAGAAAAAGGAACGGCTGCAGCACACCGGAGTAGTATTTATCTATCTATCTATCTATCTATCTATCTATCTATCTATATATATATATATATATATATATATATATATCCTATCTATCTATATATATCTATCTATCTCATATCTATCTATCTCATATCTATATCTATCTATCTCATATGTATCTATCTCATATCTAACTATTGTATTTATCCATAGGGAATTGTATGAATAGATAGTTGATAGATAGATATGATATCCCTTCCCGCGTCCCATGTAGTTAGTATGTGCACACTGTGATCTCCTGCAGGCAGGGGGCGCTGTACATCCCCCTCAAGGTCTCTTCTCTAATTATGTGCAGTAATTATTACCATAGCTGTAATGAATGGGCAGCGCCCGGCCCTGCGCTGTGAACAGCCAGTGTTGGCGAATCCCATCATTCCCTGATCCCAGAGATCAGCGTATATTGATGGAGACCTTCAGCGTATCCTTCGGCTTTCGTACAGAACCACACATAGGCCCCTGGGGGACTTCGTGGATGTTTTTAATGTTGGTATTTAAAATAATTTCCATATCCAGATGACTTCACACAGGGATATATTTATAGTTCTGAGACCTCCGAGGTCAATCTGGAGAAAGAAAGGAAGAAAAAGTTATAACTAACCAAAAACAAATGTGAGTTCTCTCCTATGGTCGAATGTAAAGCAGCGTACATCACATTGCCAAGGAGTCCTCTCAGTATAAAGCAAAGTTTCCTAACCAGGGTGCCTCCAGCTGTTGCAAAACTTCAACTTCCAGCATGCCCGGACAGCCGTTGGCTGTCCGGGCATGCTGGAAGTTGTAGTTTTGCAACAGCTGGAGGCACTCTAGTTTGGAAACACTGTTATAAAGGGTGCTTTCTCTGTACCTTTTCTAGTTATGCCTTGAGTTCAGCCCTGAATTGAAGACTATGGCAGACTAGATTGGTAACTCTTGTGTGTTAGTTTATTGCTAACCAACACAGGTACAAGGGTTATGTACATGTGTGTGGGGAAAAGCACATTAAAGGGGTACTCCCGTGGAAACCTTTTTTTTTTTTTTTTTAAATCAACTGGTGCCAGAAAGTTAAACAGATTTGTAAATTACTTCTTCTATTAAAAAAAAATCTTAATCCTTCCAATACATTTTATAGGCTGGATACTACAGAGGAAATGCTTTTCTTTTTGGATTTCTCTTCTGTCATGACCACAGTGCTCTGTGCTGGCCTCTGCTGTCCATTTTAGGAACTGTCCAGAGCAGCATATGTTTGCTATGGGGATTTTCCCGTTCTCTGGACAGTTACAAAAATGGACAGCAGAGGTCAGCAGAGAGCACTGTGGTCGTGACATCAGAGAAATCTAAAAAGAAAAGCATTTCTTCTGTAGTATACAGCCTAAATGTACTGGAAGGATTAAGAATTTTTTAATAGAATTAATATACAAATCTGTTTAACTTTCTGGCACCAGTTGATTTAAAAAAAAAAAAAAAAAAAAAAAAAAAGGTTTCCACAGGAGTACCCCTTTAATCGTCTTTAGCTCTATGGGGGAAAGCACATTAAAGGTCTTTTAGCTCTAATTACCCTCTAATTATTATGTACTGTACTACTTACATCATGTCTTCCATTATGTGCCGTAACACTGGTATCAAGGCTCTCATCATGTGCCATACTATGAGCATCATGACTCTTATCATGTGCTACACTACCGGCATCATGGCTCTCATTGCATGCCATACTACCAACATAGTAGTGCCTATCACGTGGCATACTACTGGCATCATGGGTCCCACTATATGCCACTCTATAAGCATCATGGCTTTCATCACATGCCATACCATGAACATCCTGGCTTTCATCACATGCCATATTACCGAAATCATGTGCCACATTACCAGCATCATGGCTTTCATCATATGCCATACTACTCACATCATGGCCCCCATAACGTGCCATACCATGAACATTATGGCTCCCAACACTTGCCATACTACCAGAATCATGGCTCTCATCATGTGCCATACTACTCACATCATGGCTCCCATCACTTGCCATGCTAAGAGCGTCATGGCTCTTATCATGTGCCACACTACCAGCATCATGACTCTCATCACATGCCATACTACCAACATCATGGCTCCCATCACATGCCATACTACTGGCATCATGGCTCCCATCACATGCCATACTACCGGCATAATGGCTACCATCACATTCTACACTACTGGCATCATGGCTCCCATCACATTCTGTACTCCCGGCATCATGGCTCCCATCACATTCTGTACTCCCGGCATCATGGCTCCCATCACATTCTGTACTCCTGGCATCATGGCTCCCATCACATTCTGTACTCCTGGCATAATGGCTCCCATTACATTGTGTACTCCCGGCATCATGGCTTCCATCACATTCTGTACTCCCGGCATCATGGCTTCCATCACATTCTGTACTCCTGACATCATGGCTTCCATCACATTCTGTACTCCTGACATCATGGCTTCCATCACATTCTGTACTCCTGGCATCATGGCTCCCATCACATTCTGTGCTCCTGACATCATGGCTCCCATCACATTCTGTACTCCTGACATCATGGCTCCCATCGCATTGTGCACTACTGGAATCATGGCTCCCATCACAGTGTGCACTCCCGGCATCATGGCTCCCATCACATTGTGCTCTCCCGGCATCATGGCTTCCATCACATTCTACACAACTGGCACCATGCTCCCATCACCTTCTGTACTCCAGGCATCATGGCTCCCATCACATTCTGTACTCCCGGTATCATGGCTCCCATCACATTGTGCACTCCTGGCATCATGGCTCCCATTACATTCTGTACTCCTGGCATCATGGCTCCCATCACATTGTGCACTCCTGGCATCATGGCTCCCATCACATTCTATACTCCAGGCATCATGGCTCCCATGACATTCTGTACTCCTAGCATCATGGCTCCCATCACATTCTGTACTCCTGGCATCATGGCTCCCATCACATTCTGTACTCCTAGCATTATGGCTTCCATCACATTCTGTACACCCGGCATCATGGCTCCCATCACATTCTGTGCTACCGACATCATGGCTCCTATCACATTCTGTACTCCCGGCATCATGGCTCCTATCACATTCTGTACTCCCGGCATCACGGCTCCCATCACATTCTGTACTCCTGGCATCATGGCTCCCATCACATTTTGCACTCCCGGCATCATGGCTCCCATCACATTCTGTACTCCCGACATCATGGCTCCCATCACATTCTGTACTCCTGGCATCATGGCTCCCATCACATTGTGCACTCCTGGCATCATGGCTCCCATCACATTCTATACTCCAGGCATCATGGCTCCCATGACATTCTGTACTCCTAGCATCATGGCTCCCATCACATTCTGTACTCCTGGCATCATGGCTCCCATCACTTTCTGTACTCCTGGCATTATGGCTTCCATCACATTCTGTACTCCCGGCATCATGGCTCCCATCACATTCTGTGCTCCCGACATCATGGCTTCTATCACATTCTGTACTCCCGGCATCATGGCTCCCATCACATTTTGCACTCCCGGCATCATGGCTCCCATCACATTCTGTACTCCCGACATCATGGCTCCCATCACATTCTGTACTCCTGACATCATGACTCCCATCACATTGTGTACTCCTGGCATCATGGCTCCCATCACATTCTGTGCTCCCGACATCATGGCTCCTATCACATTCTGTACTCCCGGCATCATGGCTCCTATCACATTCTGTACTCCCGGCATCGTGGCTCTCATCACATTTTGCACTCCCGGCATCGTGGCTCCCATCACATTCTGTACTCCCGACATCATGGCTCCCATCGCATTCTGTACTCCTGACATCATGGCTCCCATCACATTCTGTACTCCCGGCATCATGACTCCCATCACATTGTGTACTCCTGGCATCATGGCTCCCATCACATTCTGTGCTCCCGACATCATGGCTCCTATCACATTCTGTACTCCCGGCATCATGGCTCCTATCACATTCTGTACTCCCGGCATCATGGCTCCCATCACATTTTGCACTCCCGGCATCATGGCTCCCATCACATTCTGTACTCCCGACATCATGGCTCCCATCGCATTCTGTACTCCTGACATCATGGCTCCCATCACATTCTGTACTCCCGGCATCATGACTCCCATCACATTGTGTACTCCTGGCATCATGGCTCCCATCACATTCTGTGCTCCCGGCATCATGGCTCCCATCACATTCTGTACTCCTGGCATAATGGCTCCCATCACATTGTGTACTCCCGGCATCATGACTCCCATCACATTGTGTACTCCTGACATCATGGCTCCCATCACATTCTGTACTCCTGGCATCATGGCTCCCATCACATTCTGTACTCCTGGCATCATGGCACCCATCACATTCTGTACTCCTGACATCGTGGCTCCCATCACATTCTGTACTCCTGGCATCATGGCTCCCATCACATTGTGCTCTCCTGACATCATGACTTCCATCACATTCTGTCTTCCAGGCATAATGGCTCCCATCACATTCTGTACTCCCGGCATCATGACTCCCATCACAATGTGTACTCCTGGCATCATGGCTCCCATCACATTCTGTACTCCCGGCATCATGACTCCCATCACATTGTGCACTACTGGAATCATGGCTCCCATCACAGTGTGCACTCCTGGCATCATGGCTCCCATCACATTCTGTACTCCTGGCATCATGGCTCCCATCACATTCTGTACTCCTGGCATCATGGCACCCATCACATTCTGTACTCCTGACATCGTGGCTCCCATCACATTCTGTACTCCTGGCATCATGGCTCCCATCACATTGTGCTCTCCTGACATCATGGCTTCCATCACATTCTGTCTTCCAGGCATAATGGCTCCCATCACATTCTGTACTCCCGGCATCATGACTCCCATCACATTCTGTACTCCCGGCATCATGGCTCCCATCACATTCTGTACTCCCGGCATCATGACTCCCATCACATTGTGCACTACTGGAATCATGGCTCCCATCACAGTGTGCACTCCCGACATCATGGCTCCCATCACATTGTGCTCTCCCAGCATCATGGCTCCCATCACATTGTGTACTCCCGGCATCATGCTCCCATCACCTTCTGTACTCCAGGCATCATGGCTCCCATCACATTCGGTGCTCCCGGTATCATGGCTCCCATCACATTGTGCACTCCTGGCTTCATGGCTCCCATGACATTCTGTACTCCCGGCATCATGGCTCCCATCACATTCTATACTCCCGGCATCATGGCTCCCATCACATTCTGTACTCCTGGCATCATGGCTCCCATCACATTCTGTACTCCTGACATTATGGCTCCCATCACATTCTGTACTCCCGGCATTATGGCTTCCATCACATTCGGTACTCCTGGCATTATGGCTCCCATCACATTCTGTACTCCTGACATCATGGCTCCCATCACATTGTGCTCTCCTGGCATCATGGCTCCCATCACATTGTGTACTCCCAGCATCATGGCTCCTATTACATTCTGTACTCCTGGCATCATGGCTCCCATCATATTGTGCACTCCTGGCATCATGGCTCCCATCATATTCTGTACTCCTGACATCATGGTTCCCATCACATTCTGTACTCCCGGCATCATGACTCACATCACATTCTGTACTCCTGGCATCATGGCTCCCATCACATTCTGTACTCCTGGCATAATGCCTCCCATCACATTGTGTACTCCCGGCATCATGACTCCCATCACATTGTGTACTCCTGGCATCATGGCTCCCATCACATTCTGTACTCCTGGCATAATGGCTCCCATCACATTGTGTACTCCCGGCATCATGACTCCCATCACATTGTGTACTCCCGGCATCATGACTCCCATCACATTGTGTACTCCCGGCATCATGACTCCCATCACATTGTGTACTCCTGGCATAATGGCTCCCATCACATTGTGTACTCCCGGCATCATGACTCCCATCACATTGTGTACTCCTGGCATCATGGCTCCCATCACATTCTGTACTCCTGACATCATGGCTCCCATCACATTGTGTACTCCCGGCATCATGGCTTGCATCACATTGTGTACTCACAGCATCATGGCTCCCATCACATTGTGTACTCCTGGCATCATGGCTCCCATCACATTCTCTACTCCTGGCATCATGGCTCCCATCACATTCTGTACTCCTGACATCATGGCTTCCATCACATTGTGCTCTCCTGGCATCATGGCTCCCATCACATTGTGTACTCCCGGCATCATGGCTCCCATTACATTCTGTACTCCCGACATCATGGCTCCCATTACATTCTGTACTCCCGGCATCATGGCTCCTATTACATTCTGTACTCCCGGCATCATGGCTCCCATCACATTCTGTACTCCCGGCATCATGGCTCCCATCACATTGTGTACTCCCGGCATCATGGCTCCTATTACATTCTATACTCCTGACATCATGGCTCCCATCACATTGTGCACTACTGGCATCATGGCTCCCGTCACATTCTGTACTCCTGGCATCATGGCTCCTATTACATTCTGTACTCCCGGCATCATGGCTCCCATCACATTCTGTACTCCCGGCATCATGGCTCCCATCACATTGTGTACTCCCGGCATCATGGCTCCTATTACATTCTATACTCCTGACATCATGGCTCCCATCACATTGTGCACTACTGGCATCATGGCTCTCATCACATTCTGTACTCCCGGCATCATGGCTCCTATTACATTCTGTACTTCCGGCATCATGGCTCCCATCACATTCTGTACTCCCGGCATCATGGCTCCCATCACATTATGTACTCCCGGCATCATGGCTCTTATTACATTCTATACTCCTGACATCATGGCTCCCATCACATTGTGCACTACTGGCATCATGGCTCCCATCACATTGTGCTTTCCCGGCATCATGGCTCCCATCACATTGTGCACTACTGGCATCATGGCTCCCATCACATTGTGCTTTCTCGGCATCATGGCTTCCATCACATTGTGCACTACTGGAATCATGGCTCGACAGAGCTTCACTTTCTAGTTGATATTTGGCTCCGTGAGTCTGACTATTGATGGAATGTACATATTTTGTGGCTTTGACAGAGGATCAGCACTTGATGTGTGACATAAATATTCCCTCTCATAATATCCCTGACATCTTCCCATCTGTCAGCTATTTGCACAGTGTATACACTGGACACGGCCACCTTCTTCCATCTATTCAATGTTTATGCATTTTATTTCTGGAATGCGCCCACTGATGGCTTTTACCATGGTGGAGGATGCGGGCAAGGCTTGTAAACCAGTGACGCCCTGTGCCGGAGTGACATGTGTAAACCTGAATCTCTGCTAAATGTTCACAGCTTTAGTTTCCATACAATCTTTCTTTCCTTTCGTCATGTTCATCAGCAGATTGGCATTTAAATGGCGAAGCAATGTAAACATAATGGTGCGTAATCTTATGTGAGGACCACCATAGCCTTCTGTTTACCTGCCCATCTCCGTGTACAGGCGACCTGTCAACCATGCATGAAAGGATTAGATGGGAGTTCATTGCTTCATCCTTCAGGGATCTTGGCTCCGGCTGCTGTTTGATCATTATCATAGACATATATATCATATGTAGATATATATATATAGACACTATACTATGCTGGATATGAACTGCAGCAATTCCTTGTGGCTTAGATTCCACTAGTTCATGAGGTTGTCCTGCAGGAATATTGGCCCATGCGGACAGAATCCATTATTGAATCTTTTGCCGTACTTTAGATTAGGTGATGAGGTACTTACATGCCTAGTCCCATCGTTTCTATAGGATTAAAGTCTGAGTAACGTGATGGCTGTGCAAGCAAAGAAAACTCGCTGCCATGTTCTTGGAGCTTATCCATGACTATACAGCTCTCGTGGATGGTGCATTGTCCTGCTGACGGTCTCCTTCTGCCATAGAGGAAACTTCTGCCATGAAGAAATAAACTTGGTGGGCCAAAATGTTTAGATAAACCCCACAATCCAGACGTCCATCCACAAGTATCAGTGAACCCAAGGTGTACAAAGGAAACTTTACAACACCATTTTCAATCTAGCCTGAACTGTTCACCCATGACAGAAAGGGCACATACATGAATGTTTCCCCACAGAGATCTGGATCCATCTGACCAGGCCATGTTTCCCCACAGAGATCTGGATCCATCTGACCAGGACATGTTTCTCCACAGAGATCTGGCTCCATCTTACCAGGCCATTTGTCTCTACAGAGATCTGGGTCCATTTGACCAGGCCATGTGTCTCTTCAGAGATCTGGATCTATCTGACCAGGCCATGTTTCTCCACAGAGATCTGGATCCATCTGACCAGGTCATGTTTGTCTATATAGATCTGGCTCCATCTGACCAGGTCATGTTTGTCTATATAGATCTGGCTCCATCTGACCAGGTCATGTTTCTTTATAGAGATCTGGATCCATCTGACCAGGCCATGTTTCTTTATAGAGATCTGGATCCATCTGACCAGGCCATGTTTCTTTATAGAGATCTGGATCCATCTGACCAGGCCATGTTTCTTTATAGAGATCTGGATCCATCTGACCAGGCCATGTTTCTCTATAGAGATCGGGATCCATCTGACCAGGCCATGTTTCTTTACAAAGATCTGGATCCATCTGACCAGGCCATGTTTCTCTATATAGATCTGGGTCCATGTGACCAGGTCATGTTCCTCTATAGAGATCTGGATCCATCTGACCAGGCCATGTTTCTTTACAGAGATCTGGATCTATCTGACCAGGCCATGTTTCTCTATATAGATCTGGATCCATCTGTCCAGGACATGTTTCACCACAGAGATCTGGATCCATCTGACCAGACCATATTTCTCCACAGAGATCTGGATCCATCTGACCAGGACATGTTTATTCTTCACAGAGATCTGAATCCATCTGACCAGGCCATGTTTATTCTCCACAGAGATCTGGATCCATCTGACCGGGCCATGTTTATTCTCCACAGAGATCTGGATCCATGTGACCAGGCCATGTTTATTCTCCACAGAGATCTGGATCCATCTGACCGGGCCATGTTTATTCTCCACAGAGATCTGGATCCATGTGACCAGGCCATGTTTATTCTCCACAGAGATCTGGATCCATGTGACCAGGACATGTTTATTCTCCACAGAGATCTGGATCCATGTGACCAGGCCGTGTTTATTCTCCACAGAGATCTGGATCCATGTGACCGGGCCATGTTTATTCTCCACAGAGATCTGGATCCATGTGACCAGGCCGTGTTTATTCTCCACAGAGATCTGGATCCATCTGACCAGGCCATGTTTATTCTCCACAGAGATCTGGATCCATCTGACCAGGCCATGTTTATTCTCCACAGAGATCTGGATCCATCTGACCGGGCCATGTTTATTCTCCACAGAGATCTGGATCCATCTGACCAGGCCATGTTTATTCTCCACAGAGATCTGGATCCATCAGACCAGATCATGTTTCTATCTGTTGCTCATTTGTCATCCTGTGCTTTGGAGGGGGCGTGTCTTTACTCTGCATGACTAATGTTCCAGCCTTATAGCTACGCCCCTTCTCTCACCCTCACTTCCTGGACTTTATCCCTGCCTGTGCTTAAGCTGGGACAAAGATGATGCTGCAGCCGGACAGATTTATGTTCTGGATGGTATGGAGACCCCCTAGTGGTGTTTTTTATAAGCCGTAATTTTATAAAATGGAAATAAAATTTTCTTATGAAATATATTATAAAGATTAATGTTTTGCCAAGATGTACAACATATAAAAAGTTTTTGAATCTGTCAGTGCCCATTTAAGTGTAGATAGTCGGCCTTTGCCAGTAGACCTGATGGTAGGTGAGAAGGAAGGCAGCTGGAGGATTGTTGTTACAGTACCTGCCAGTCATCCTTTGGCACCAAAATGGAATGTTTAAAAATATGATAATAATTTTGAGCTGACGCAAGTATAGATGGTATTGTGCTTTAGGCATTTGGTTGTTACAGTCCTTTCCCAGCACGGTAGCTGTACAATGGCCCCCTGTGTAGTCAGAGAAGAGCCTTATTACTGTCTTATGCAAGGCACTTTGTTTTTAGCTTTTATTTGTGAGGATCTTTTGTGCGTCGGTTTCTGGAGATATTGTGACTGCATTTACACATAATGCCCAGCATTCAGATCTGAAGATGTTTTCACTCCTGGGAACCGGCGGTAGGTGGCGGCCACACAGTATAAATGCTATGGGGCCGAGATCTATGACAACAGATAAGCTGGATTTATGATAAAAGCTACCGACCCCCTAACTTCAAAAACATCCTCAGTATTTTTGTTGTCTGTTTCTAGGCAAGCTGGGTCACAATAAATATGGCTGCCCATACAGGTCTCCTAGCAAGTGTCACCCAACTTCTGGAGCTCTGAATGGCGATTATTCCTATGTATGCAGTGATACATTCCCAGCGACAAATTATTGGGAAGGTGGATGATAAAGCGGCAACATCCGAAGGTGTGGAAAAGCTAGACGCTCCTCCTTCACCGATGTCACCCTCTACGGACAAAAGGGATGTCTCTATACTTCGAAAGCGAGAGAGGGATGGGGCTTAAAGGGGTAGTCCAGTGCTGAAAATCTTATCCCCTATCCTAAGGATAGGGGATAAGTTTCAGATCGCGGGGGGTCCGACTGCTGGGGCCCCCCGTGATCTCCTGTATGGGGCCCCGGTTTGCTGGCCAGATAGTGGGTGTCGACCACCGCACGAAGCGGCGGCCGACACACCCCCTCAATACATCGCCATGGCAGAGCCAGAGATTGACAAAGGCAGCGCTCCGGCTCTGCCATAGAGTTTTACTGAGGGGGCGTGTCAGCCGCCGCTTCGTGCGGTGGTCAACACACCCCCTTCCCATGGGCTGCCGGGGCCCCGTACAGGAGATCGCAGGGGGCCCCAGCGTTCAGGCCCCCGCGATCTGAAACTTATCCCCTATCCTTAGGAAAGGGGATAAGTTTTTCAGCACTGGATATCTCCTTTAAAGGGGTACTCCACTGGGCAGCGTTCGGAACATTTAGTTCCTAATGCTGTGTGCACACTGTGGGGGTCGGCCATGCCCTCTCGTGACGTCATGCCACGCCCCCTCAATGCAAGTCTATGGGAGGGGGCGTGATGCCCCCTCCCATAGACTTGCATTGAGGGGGCGTGGTGTGACTTCATGAGGGGCGTGGCCGACCCCCGCAGTGTGCACACAGCGTTCGGAACTAAATGTTCCGAGCGCTGGCCAGTGGAGTACCCCTTTAAGGGTTTCTCATTGTGATTGATTGCCAGGGAGAGCTAATCTGCCCCAGAAACACCACAGTGGGGCATACGCTGCTGTACATAAACCCATTCAGCAGAGCATAGATCAATGTTATGATGTCCTGCATAAGATGTATATAGCATAGAATATATTATTAAAATATTTGTTTAAATAAAGCCCTAATATTCCTTTATAGTAGGGACTATCGATGCTCCCTGACCTCTAGTGCAGTACTTCTCCAGTGATGGTAAAGAATAGGCTTTTGTTCATCTTATAACCCGTTGTCCTCATCTTGGGACTGATCCATGACATTAAGTATGTGTGAAGTCTTTGAATTCTTTCTTCAGCGATTTCTTGCCGGGTGACAACCACCGATAGCTGCCATTACAGCGCCCCACAGAGGTTGTGCAGGACTACAGTAATGCCTCATAAATATATATAAAATAACCAGCATGTTGTGTATCTGCTTACTGACAATAACATGGAGGGCATCAAGGTATCCTTACATCTTACATTGTGAGATATGTGCTGTGTACGTTCTACATATTTCTTCTATCAGGTATTAAGTGCCCCAGTCCCTGATGTCAGGTGGTTAGTGTCCCAGTCCCTGGTGTCAGGTGTTTAAAGCCCCATTCCCTTCTGTCAGATTGTTAATACCCCAGTCCCTGGTGTCAGGTGTTTAAAGGGGTATTCCAGGCAAAACCTTTTTATATATATCAACTGGCTCCGGAAAGTTAAACAGATTTGTAAATTACTTCTATTAAAAAATCTTAATCCTTCCAATAGTTATTAGCTTCTGAAGTTTTTGGTGTAACTGCTCAATGATGATGTCACGTCCCGGGAGCTGTGCATGCTGGGAGAATATCCCCATAGGAACTGCACAGCTCCCGGGACGTGAGTCATCAGAAAGCAGTTACACAGAAAACAACAACTCAACTTCAGAAGCTAAGAACTATTGGAAGGATTAAGATTTTTTAATAGAAGTAATTTACAAATCTGTTTAACTTTCCGGAGCCAGTTGATATATAAAAAAAAGTTTGGGCCTGGAATACCCCTTTAGTGTCCTAGCCCTAGTGTTCCAGTCTCTGGTGTCATGTGGTTAGTGTCCCAGTCGCTGATGTCAGGTGGTTAATGCCCTAGTCCCTGGTATCAGATGGTTAATGCCTTAGTCCCTGGTGTTAGGTGGTTAGTGTCCCAGTCCCTGGTGTTAGGTGGTTAGTGTCCTAGTCCCTGGTGGCAGGTGTTTATTGCCCTTGTGCCTGGTGTCAGGTAGTTAATGCCCCAGTACTTGGTGTTAGGTGGTTAGTGTCCCTGTCTCTGGTGTCAGGTGTTTATTGCCCTAGTACCTGTTATCAGGTGGATTATCCCTGGTGTTCCAGTCCCCGGGTGTCAGGTGTTTATTGCCCTGGTGTCAGGTGAATAATGCCCCAGTACTTGGTGTCAGGTGATTGTTGCCTCAGTTCCTTATGTTGAGTGGTTAGTTTCCTAGTCCCTGGTGTTTGGTGGTTAGTGTCCCAGTCCCTAGTGTTAGGTGGTTAGTGTCCCAGTCCCTAGTGTTAGGTGGTTAGTGTCCCAGTCCCTAGTGTTAGGTGGTTAGTGTCCCAGTCCCTAGTGTTAGGTGGTTAGTGTCCCAGTCCCTAGTGTTAGGTGGTTAGTGTCCTAGTCCCTGGTGTTAGGTGGTTAGTGTCCCAGTCCCTAGTGTTATGTGGTTAGTGTCCCAGTCCCTAGTTTTAGGTGGTTAGTGTCCTAGTCCCTGGTGTTAGGTGGTTAGTGTCCCAGTCCCTAGTGTTATGTGGTTAGTGTCCCAGTCCCTAGTGTTAGATGGTTAGTGTCCCAGTCCCTGTTGTCAAGTGGTTAATGCCTCAGTCCCTGGTGTCAGGTGTTTATTGCCCCAGTCCCTAATGTCAGCTGGTTTTATGCCCTAATCCCTGGTGTCCGGCATTTTGCGTCCTATTCCCTGTCATCCAATGGTTTAGCACTTAATCCCTGGTGTCTAGTGGTTTATTTTGCACACCAGGTGTTGGGAAGCAGCAACATAATGTATTATTTTCTCACCATTTCAAGATCTCTGCTTCCTGTATATGAAACATTTGTGGCTAAAAACATTTCCTGACTACCTTGTGAACATTGTATCCATGTAGGTAAGTGCTCCGAGTTCAGAACAGGAGACGTGCAGTGATACAGTGTTCAGCTCATAGAGAAAGTTCTTGATAGTAGGACCAAGCCAGGTAGTCCTAGGTGTAAACAGATTGCGCTGACAGCCAGCAGATGGCGCTCTGCGTCCCCTCGCACCCCCCCTCCAGGAGGAGAGATCAGAGGGGTCACTCTGGTGATTTATGTCGGTGCCGCTTCAGCCCAGATCGATCCTTGGCTCGGGCCCAGCACGTCGGCTGCGGAATCGGAGCCAGTGTAGACGTTGGCTCAGAGGTGACAGAAATGTCTATTGATCTAAGCCCTGTGTTTGGATTTACGGTCGGATTATTTGAGTAACAGCTGCAAACTGATTATGCAAAATTATTTCCAGATTTTACATGTAAAGTTGAAAACATAGAGAACTTTTTTTTTCACCTTTTTAATTCCAAATATGCTATAGAAATGATCTGGGGATACATAGAGAATAACTTGTGTAACATTGCGCAAATGTTGAGCAACATTCTTATGTTGTTTATACGACTCGACGTGAAACAGACGTTGGGACAGGGGATTACAACAATTATGGTAAACCCTCTTATCGATCAATACTTTTTTGTAGTTCACACAACCTTCCCGTAGGAGTGCCAGTAGGTTTACTTACAGTAATTAAAGGGGTACTCCAGAGGAATTTTTGATAGTAAAGGATATCCCTAAAACTATATGCTTACTATGTCTCTCTAAAGAAGCCTCCCCAACATGTTTTACAGTAGCAAAGTTTTAAAGGGGTAATCCGGAAAAAAAAAATTTCATCAACTAGCTCCAGAAAGTTAAACAGATTTGTAAATTACTTCTATTTAAAAATCTTAATCCTTTCAGTACTTATCAGCTGCTGTATGCTCCAAAGGAAGTTGTGTCGTTTTTTCCAGTCTGACCACAGTGCTCTCTGCTGACACCTCTGTCCATGTCAGGAACTGTCCAGAGCAAGAGCAACTCCCCATAGCAAACCTCTCCTGTTCTGGAAGGAAGTAGCTGTCTTACTACTGTTGTCAGCCATGTTAGCTACTAATTTTGTCACTGGTCACCTAGAATACTGGTCTTCAAACTGTGTCCTTGTAGATGTTGCAAAACTTCAACTCCAAGCATGCCCGGACAGCCAACGGCTGTCCGGGCATGCTGGGAGTTGCAGTTTTGCAACATCCGGAGGGCCACCGTCTGGGGACCATTGACCATCAAACTGTGAAGCGTCCTTCTGAGTTGTTGATATTTGACTCCTTTTTATGCATATTATAAGTCTGCATTGTGTTTTGGAGTCAATATACACTTTGTCCAATACGCTTTGCCAGCTTTTATTGGTTACAAATTATAAAAATTGACACTGATTTTAATTGTAACATGCACGATAAGGAAGTAGCTAGCTTCTCCTCTTAGGGTGGGTTCACACTACGTTTGTAGTGTACGGGTGCTGGATCCGGTTGGGAGGGGTGAAAACCGTCCGCTCCCGTATCCCAGCCAGATCCGGCCCAAACCCCATTCATTTCAATGAGTCAAACGCTGACTTCGGTTGTCTCCTTTTTGCCCTGTATACGGTTTTCTGACCAGACCAAAAACCGTGAACCCACCCTTACTTTTGTTTCATTAGAAATCCATATAGTTGCAGCCTATGCTGCAGAGAGACCCTGATCCTTCCACTATGTGTGTGACCTTCAACAAGAACAAAAACACTTAGATCCCAAAATATGATGCGGAAGAACCCAAGTAGCCAGATTCTTCTCCCACTTTTTTTTATTAATAAAAAATCACGTAGTCACAGTCTGTGCTGCTGGAAGACCCTGATCTTCCCTCTATGTAACTCTCAGTATGTGACTTTGCACAAACCTGACACACTTCACTCCTAATATGTTCTGTGCTACTGGAAAACCCAAGTAGCTAGCTTCTTCTCCCACATTTATGTAGTAGAAATCCATTTAGCTGCAACCTGTGCTGTTGGAAGACCCTGATGAACCCTTTATGTAACTCTCGGTGTGTGACTGAGACTGTGTGTCCTGGCACACTCAACTCCTGAAATGTTCTGTGCTGCTGGAAAACCCAAGTAGCTAGCTTCTTCTCCCACGTTCATGTAGTAGAAATCCATTTAGCTGCAACTTGTGCTGCTGGAAACCTCGATGCTCCCCCCTATGTAAATTTCAGTGTGTGACTTTCCACAAACCTGGCACACTCCACTCCTAAAATGTTCTGTGCTGCTGGAGGACCCAAGTATCTACCTTCTCCTCCTACTTTTGTGTTAATAAAAAAATCCATTAAGCCACAGCCTGTGCTGCTGGAAGACCCTGATCCTCCCCCCATGTACCTCTTGGTATGTGACTTTCCACAAACCTGGCACACTGCACCCCTAAAATGTTCTGTGCTGCTGTAGACCCCAGGTAGCTAGCTTATCCTCCCATTTTTATGTAATAGAAATTATTTATCTGCAGCTTATGCTGCTGGGAGAACCTGATTTTTTTTCACTAAGCATGTGACCTCCCACAAGGCCAACACACTTCTCTTCAGAAATTCTGTTTCATTGGGGGAACCAAAGTATCTAGCTTCTACTCCCACTTTTGTTTCAATAGAAATAAATATATCTGCAGCCTATGCTGCTGTAAGACCCTGATCTTCCTACAATGTATATGACCTCCCATAAGATCGCTGCGCCAGATGTAAATTGTGCACATGATTAGTTAATCAGAGGAGATATCCTGACACGTAAACCCAGCTGAGGATGTCCGTCTCCTACAGCGTTCCCATGGAACCATCAGGTCCTACGTATTGTTATAATGTAGGGAACAAAATAATAGCTGTGATGGCAGCCATATTGATTGTCCCCCAACCATCCCAGATATACTATGCATTTGGGAAGTCTTCAGACCCTTTACTTTTTTACATTGTTTGTGCTAAAATAAAAAATATCCAGTTTTTCTCCCATTCTGAACTCAATCCCCCATGAGGACAGAGCAAAAACAGAATGTTACAGAATCTTGTAATTTATTGAAAAGGAAAAAGTTTAATCGTGCAGTGACATAAGTATTCATACCCTTTACTCAAGACTTAGCTGAAGCCCCTTTGCCAGTGATTCCAGCCTCCAGTCTTCTTGGGGATGAGGCCACAAGGTTAACACCTTCTGTCCTTCTGTCATACTGCCGTTCAGCCAATCACTGGCAGAGGCTAGTCATCTCCATGTCCAGTCATTGGCTGTATGACACTCTAGGCCCAGATGTCACCATTTTTGACAGAAAGAGGGTGGCAGCCGGGGACCGGAGTTGGACACCAGGGGCACCATGGGAGCACTGGAGGTAAGTAAATGGTTTATTCTTTTTTATATACTGTAAAGTGGGTATTCTGATAAAAAAAAGAAAAGAAAAACCCTTCTGCTGGATAACCCCTTTATGTTAAGCCGCGTACAACTAATTTACAATAGCTGCTCCATATATATATTCCTCTTTCAGTGCATTCCGCCAAAGAACTCCATCAGAAATTCCACCAAAATGTAATGCCCATTGTATTCAATGGGATTCTACTGTCCCATTCACACAGCGGAATTTTCGGGCGGAATGTCCACATTCTGCAAAATTTAAAGACCTGTCTTAAAATTTTGTGGAATTGCCAGCAGAATCCCATTAGGATTCAATGGGGCTTTAAAGGGGTACTCCACTCCCCTATCGTTCGGAACTTTTTGTTCCGAACGCTTGGAGCGGGGGTTGTGACGTCACGCCCACGCCCCTCGTAACAACACACCACACCCCCTCAATGCAAGTCTATGGGAGGGGGCGTGGCAGTTGCCACGCCCCCTCCCCTAGACTTGCATTGAGGGAGCGTGGTGTGACGTCACAAGGGGCATGGTCATGACGTCATGACCCCCGCCGCCAGCACCCAGCGTTCTAAACCAACGGGACCCCCACGATCAGACATCTTATCCCCTATACTTGGGGGGATAAGATGTCTAGGGATTGAGTACCCCTTTAAATTTCAGCAGAATTCTCTGTTTTGAGCACGCAGAAATTCTGCTGCAATTCCATAAAAATTCTGCAGCAAGCTTTGCAGAACAGATTTTGAGCAAAATTGGGGATGTTCGTGTGAACATGGCCTTACTGTCAGATTGACATTTTTCTTCGCAGATCACATCTCCAGATCTGTTCTTCATTCTGATGGAGCCGTTCTCAACATCAACAATCCTAAAAATCCATCACGGCTATTATTTTCCTATTTAAACAGCTCAGGACGCAGCAGCAGACTGCACTCATTTGTTCTGTTGACTTAAACACATAAGGCCGCGATCGTCTTACGTACAGCTCCGGCCGCGATAAAATAAACTCCTGCTCATTCCCATTCAGTTTTTGCTTACAGGAATATTCCACGTAATTGTCTCACTCGCTCCACGCCAGCCGAGGCCCCGTACACCCCCATTCGGCAGGATACATTTTTGGTGGTCCTTCCCATATATAATTGCTTCCACCTGAAAAATAGAAATTCTTAAAAAACAAAAACAAAGGAAATTTTTACAAATAATATTTTGCGTAATTGCTGGTAATGAGATGCGGGGTGAGAGTATTAGGACCGAATGTAACCACAAAGAATCTGGCGCTGACGATAACAGATTCCCCCAAAGATTCACATGGGACGATCATCAATTAACTCATGGTTGTGTAAACATCGACAAGAAAACAAATACTTTTAGAATTTTTGGCCGCTTCCATTAGGTTTTTTGTTCCAAGGTTGTATTTGGTTTGGCCGTATCTTGTAGCAGGTTGGCGGATACGGTATGGGTGGTCTTCAGCTATGCTAAACGTTGATGTCTCAAGTCAGTGTTGGACTTTTGATCTTTCCATATGTAACAGAGATATCAGTAGACTTAATCAATGGCGATGATGGAGGGGAGTACAGGACCTGGTACCACACCAAACAGAGCGAAGGAGTATAGCCATTAGTCCAATTTCCATAAGAGGCACCAGTTGACTCCAAGAATCTAACTAGTCTATGATGGGAAGCAGAGTATTTAGAGCTGGGGTGTTTTACCCTCCAGTAAAAACGTCCCTCAATGTGACTAACTGCTCCGCACCAGATCTGCATCATCCATCTGATATGTAGAAGGGTCCACTATTAGGTAGGTCCCCCCCCCCCCAGTGGGTATGTAGGTCTTCCCAGTAAGTAGGTAAGTCTTTCAGTAGAATGGTCTCCCAATAAGTAGGCCCCCTTATAAGGTAGATAGAGAGGTCCTCTCAGTAAGTAAACAATAGGAAATGTCCAGCACCAGGATGGCAGGTAAAACGTCCAGTTTATTGAGGCATTAAAATAATAACTGGTACATAGGGTTGTAGTTTCCTACGCGTTTCAGGCTGGAGTGCCCATAGTCATGGCTTGTTCTCAGTAAGTAGGTAGGTCCCCCAGTAGGACGGTAGGTAGGTACCCCAAGGAGATAGATCCATGCATGGGTATATAGGTCCCCCAGTAAGTAGAAAGGTTCCCTTAGTAGTTTGGTCCCAAACTAATTAGGTACAGTAAGTAGGTAGGGAGGTCCTCCCAGTGAATAGGTAGGTCCCCTTGTTAAGTAGGTAGGGAGGTCCTCTCAGTAACTATATAAGTTTCCCAGAAGGTAGAAAATTCCATGGATATATAGGTAAGTAGGTAGGTCCCCTCAGTTGGTTGGTATGCCACTAGTAGTTTTGTTCCCAACTACTTAGATATATCCCCCCAATAAATAGGTACTCAAGTAGGCCCCCTTATTAGGTCATTAGGGAGGTCTTCTCAGTAAAAAAAAAGGTCCCCCATGGGTATTTAGGTCCCCTGTTAAGTAGGAAGGTCCACATTTTAGGTTGGCGCGTCCCCCAGTAAGTAGTTTGGTACTCCAATTAGGTCAGTAAGTCCCTCATTTAGGTAGCAAGTTCCCCTCCAGTAAATCTGTAGGTCTGCCAAGTATGTAAGTAGGTCCGACCCCCCCATCCTTTTTATAATTATCCCTTTTGTGCCCACATAAATAAAAAACAAACTCGCCTTTTCCGTTTCCATGCCGAGCAGGAAGTCTTCTTCTTCTTTCATCTGCCCCCCCCTCCCCCCACCTGACTTGATAGTAGGCAGTACTGATGCTGAATTAGCAGGGAGATGAGTGTTGTACATGCAGCTTTAGATGTGACTGGAGTTCAAGGCAAGTTGAGCCAAGTATTTGCTTATGCTTTACACTGCAGCTCTGATTGTTCAGATTTGCTCAGTTGTTCATGGAAGCTAATGCTCAATGGTGAAGTTAGAGTAAAAATATTAGGTAAAAGCACCAGCACTGATGATATTGCTTTAGGTTGGTTCCTCAGAGTACATGGTTGGTTAAAGGGGTACTCCGGTGGAAAGCAAATCAACTGGTGCCAGAAAGTTTCACAGATTTCTAAATTACCTATATTTAAAATCCTTATCCTTCCAGTACTTATTAGCTGCTGTATGCTCCAGAGGAAGTTGTGTAGTTCTTTCCAGTCTGACCACAGTGCTTTCTGCTGACACCTCTGTCCATGTCAGGAACTGTCCAGAGTAGAAGAAAATTACCATAGCAAACCTGCTCTGTACAGTTTCTGACACGAACAGAGATGTCAGTAGAGAGCACTGTGGTCAAACTACACAACTTCCTGTGGAGCATACAGCAGCTGATAACTACTGGAAGGATTAAGATTTTTATATAGAACTAATTTACAAATCTGTGTAACTTTGTGGCACCAGCTGACTTGCAAAGATTTTTTCCTACTGGAGTACCCCTTTAAAAGGGTACTCCGGTGGAATTATATATATTTTTTTTTAATTAACTGGGGCCAGAAAGTTAAACAGATTTGTAAATGACTTCTATTAAAAAATCTTCATGCTTTCAGTACTTAGCTGCTGTATGCTCCACAGGAAGTTCTTCTCTTTTAAAATATCTTTCCAGTCTGACCACAGTGCTCTCTGCTGACACCTCTGTCTGTTTAAGGAACTGTCCAGAGTAGGAAAGGCTTGTTATGGGGATTTGCCCCTGCTCTGGACAGTTCCTGACATGGACAGAGGTGTCAGCAGAGAGCACTGTGGTCAGACAGAAAATACATTTAAAAAGAAAATAACTTCCTGTGGAGCATACAGCAGCTGATAAGTACTGGAAGGATTAAGATTTTTTACGTCATTTTTTAAATTAAGTCATTTACAAATCTGTTTAACTTTCTGGTACCAGTTGATTGAAAGAAAGAAAAAAAAAAAAAAAAGTTTTTCACCGGAGTACCCCTTTAAGGTTGCCTTGTATTTCAGGGTTGACATCACCTCCATGTTGTATTTGATCTTTGGGATGAGGTAACTTTCATGTTTGAGGTCGGTGAAGATTATATAAATCTGGTCATGTGTTTTGTAAAATTGTATTCACATGGAGCCAAATCGACAGGTGTCTGGTCCAAGAAAACGGAGGATCCCACAATGTCACCCGCCGGGCGAGGATTCTGTAGTGAAGTGTCAGTCAGCCAAAGATTCGCCATTCTGGAGTCTCACGTTTTACGGTTACCATTATGGTGATTTATTGTTTTCTCTTTGGCTTTAGATAGAAGGTCCCTGGTTATTTAGTGCTGTGGCCCTCTGAGCGGTGTTTGGTCTGCTCCTGCCGGTCCCTTTGATGTGTCGTATCCTTTTCACGCAAATTAAGACGAGACCGGCTCATCATTGTCAAGATGTCTCCTCGCCGGCGCAGAAAAACCCATTCTCTTAAGAAAAACGACCTGACGGGCAGATAACTGGATGCAGATTGTCACGGGTTAACACAAAGCACATGTCCCTGGCTCCAGAATTCTGACAAAATTTAAGATTTTCTGATGTCGACCTAGTCTGGGGTGAAACTGCCGAAAATTATGAATGTCAGTCCTTAATCTACGTAGATAGACTCATTTCTTACTATTTAGATCAGTGTTTCCCAACCAGTGTGCCTCCAGCTGTTGTATGCTGGGAGTTGTAGTTTTGCAACAGCTGGAGGCACCCTGGTTGGGAAACACTGATTTAGATAGCAGTCAGAGCTCCTAAAGCCCTGAATAGACATTGACATTCTGGTTGCCTGCAGCCACCTCTAGGGGGAGCTTTAGAGCCTACTCTTGCATACTGACTTTGTATTGAATTCAGTTGTAACACAGTATGCAGTAAGGTTCCTCTTGTAGCGTTTAATGGCAGATAGGATGTTACTGTGAATCACTGCCTTTGGCTGTCCGGGCATACTGGGAGTTGTAGTTTTGCAACAGCTGGAGGCACCCTGGTTGGGAAACACTGCTTTAAAAAGCAGTCAGAACTCCAAAAGCCCTGTATAGACATTCTGACTACCTGCAGCCACCTCTAGGGGGAGCTTTAGGGCCTACTTCTGCATACTAATAATGTATTGAATTTAGCTGTAACATAGTATGCAGTAAGGTTCCTCTTCTGGCGTTTACTGGCACATATGATGTTATCGTGAAACACTGCCTATGGCTGTCTGGGCATGCTGGGAGTTGTAGTTTTGCAACAGCTGGAGGCACCCTGGTTGGGTAACACTGGTGTATGGGGATCACTCCTATTACTTTTATTGCCATTCTCCCATAAGACTAAACTTGTGGGACTGTAAGGCTATGTTCACACAGCGGATTTTTTGCAAGAGGTGCGGAAAAATTCCTGGGGACATTCCGCAGAGAGCGGGTGCTGCCAGAACATGCCAGTGCTAGGACCGCTTGGAAATGCAGAGGCCGGAATTTGAATTTCCCGTGTGCATGATGTAGCAGAATCCCATTAAAAACAATGGGTCTCTGCTGAAACAGAATTTTCAAGCAGAATTTTTCTGCCAGATTTCGCTTGGAAATTCCGCAGTGTGAACTGGTTAGGTAGAATCGTAAAAAAGCTTCCATTGATGCAGTGAGATGCAGATGTCAGGTAATGTAGTGGGTCTTAGTAAGGCCAGGTTCACACGGCAGATTTGTTTCTGCGGATACCTCTCGGAAATCCTTTGCAGTCTTTGGAGATGGCGGACTTCCGAGCAGTCCTAGTGGCGGCGGAACATGCAAATGTGCGGAATGCCTATCTGTGTCCAGGCTGATATTTGGCGCATTTTCCGTCATGTGAACATGGTCTTACTGAGAGCACCAGGGCTGTACCTATAGGGGCGACAGAAGTAGCGGTCACACGTGGACCCAGAAGCCTGAGGCTATGTTCACATGTCGGAATGTCCGTATGGAAAATCTTCTTGCCGGCGCTAGGACCGCACGGGAATGCTCTGTCTCATAGATGGCTATCCATTCCGTGTAGAGTCTGCAAAAAGAATGAACAGGTTCATTCTTTCTGCGGACACGTAAATCAGAATTTCCGTGGCAGAAACATCTGGCGCGGAAATCCCGCCGTGTGCACAGTGCAGCAGAATCCCATTGAATTTAACAGGACTCTGCTGCAGCGGAATCTCTAGGCATGATTCCAATGCGGAATTCTGCACGGAGATGTGAACATGGCCTTAGGGGCCCGAAGACCCTCCACCACATGGGAAGACACCAGTATCATCAATTGCACATGGTAGGCGGGGGTCCCTGTTACAGATTTTGTACTGGGTTCTAGCTACGCTCCTCAATCTTTATGAAGCCCCCACAGCACGGCGCTCTCTGCCCCTCCCTACAATGGCGCCGTCTCGACTTCCAGCGTCCGTACGATCTGTCATGTTTCATGTTCGTTCCGACACCTCGAACACACAACGACGTTCAGTTAATATGGCAAATATTATTCCTATGTACGCAAGCAAAAAAAAAAACGAAAAAAAAAACCCCATAACAAATTCAATTAAAGCCGCTCTCTGTTTGCGTCCTGTAATCGATTTAGACCCTGACACTGTGTACTTTACGGGGGGGAGGCTGAAGGAAGGAGGGGGCGCCATAACCTAAACCTTCACTTTTCCTCGCCGTCCCAAACGTCGACACAATTGCACTTTCAAGGACGGTTTATTTACATAGGACGAGGTCTTTACATAGGACGAGGAGCGGTCTTACGTAATACGCAGGCCTGGTATAATTATAAATGAATGGGTGGGGGGGGGGTGAGCCCCCCAGTTTGCGGGTGGTCGGTCAAGGCAACATAATTGTTTGCGGCTCAATATGAAATCACAATAGGCGTCTGTTCCTGTGTCGTCGTCCCCCCCCCCCCGGTTCTACACGGCCGCCTGTAAAGTCATAACACGAGCAGATGAGTAAACTATTTATGGTAAGAAGCCGAGTGCAGACTCAACCCCCCCCCCCCCTAACAGCAGCCGTGGTATGGCCCGCACATCATTATATTGCTATGAAATTAAGAGCTCACTCCAGGACTGACATGTACGTGTGAACCGCAATATAGAACAGATGTATAATGTTATAATCTGGTTACACACACAGGATATAGTGCATAAATACATATACATATACAGTAATCTGCCATGAGTGGGTCCTGATAATATCAATATCAGATTGGTTGTGTGCCAACACCCGCCACCCCCCTGCCGGTTAGCTGTGTGCCTGAGCTGAAAGCAGACAGCGCCAGGCATTGAGTAGTGGCCATACTGAGTTACTGCAGCTCAGCTTCCCAGCACATTCACTACAACCATGCATAGATCTGTCTGCTTTTGAATTGTTCCTGATACAGAGCTCCAAATCCCCCGCATCAGTGGTCTCCAAACTGTGGACCTCCAGCTGTTGCAAGATTACAACTCCCAGTAGTTTTGCAACAGCTATAGGTCCACAGTTTGAAGTCCACTACTTTATCTCATATCTATCTATCTCATATCTATCTATCTATCTTATATCTATCTCATATCTATCTATCTTATATCTGTCTATCTATCCATCTCATATCTATCTATCTATCTCATATCTATCTATCTATCTATCTCATATCTATCTATCTCATATCTATCTATCTCATATCTATCTATCTATCACATATCTATCTATCTATCTCATATCTATCTATCTATCTCATATCTATCTATCTCATATCTATCTATCTATCTCATATCTATCTATCTATCTATCTCATATCTATCTATCTCATATCTATCTCATATCTATCTCTCATATCTCTATCTCATATCTATCTATCTCATATCTATCTATCTCATATCTATCTATCTCATATCTATCTATCTATATATCTATCTATCTATCTCATATCTATCTATCTCATATCTATCTATCTATCTATCTCATATCTATCTATCTCATATATATCTATCTATCTATCTCATATCTATCTATCTATCTCATATCTATCTATCTATCTCATATCTATCTATCTATCTCATATCTATCTATCTCATATCTATCTCATATCTATCTCTCATCTCTATCTCATATCTATCTATCTCATATCTATCTATCTCATATCTATCTATCTCATATCTATCTATCTATCTCATATCTATCTATCTCATATCTATCTCATATCTATCTATCTATCTCATATCTATCTATCTATCTCATATCTATCTATCTATCTCATATCTATCTATCTCATATCTATCTATCTATCTCATATCTATCTATCTCATATCTATCTATCTCATATCTATCTATCTCATATCTATCTATCTACAAAAGGATAAGGAAGCAGCACTCCTTGTTGAGAATAGTAGAGATAGTGGGTGCAAACGGCCGGAATCCCAGGTCACAGGAATCACAACTTGGATATAGAAAACAGAAGACTGTAGCACTCCAAATGTGGTGAAAAGCAGTGGCGTTTATTCCAGCTCAGACATCAAGGCAACGTTTCGGCTGCATACAAGCATCCTTTCTCAAGCCTTGATGTCTGAGCTGGAATAAACGCCACTGCTTTTCACCACATTTGGAGTGCTGCAGTCTTCTGTTTCCTATATCTATCTATCTATCTATCTATCTATCATCTATCTATCTCATATCTATCTATCTATCTCATATCTATCTATCTCATATCTATCTATCTATCTATCTCATATCTATCTATCTATATCATATCTATCTATCTCATATCTATCAATCTATCTCATATCTATCTATCTATCTTATATCTATCTATCTCATATCTATCTATCTATCTTTCTATCTATCTCATATCTTTCTATCTATCTATCTCATATCTTTCTATCTATCTCATATCTTTCTATCTATCTTATATCTATCTATCTATCTCATATCTATCTCTCTCATATCTATCTATCTATCTCATATCTATCTATCTCATATCTATCTCATATCTATCTCTCTCATATCTTTCTATCTATCTCATATCTATCTATCTATCTATCTCATATCTATCTATCTCATATCTATCTATCTATCTCATATCTATCTATCTATCTCATATCTATCTCATATCTATCTATCTCATATCTATCTGTCTCATATCTATCTGTCTCATATCTATCTATCTCATATCTATCTATCTCATATCTATCTATCTATCTCATATCTATCTATCTCATATCTATCTATCTATCTATCTATCTCATATCTATCTATCTCATATCTATCTATCTATCTATCTATCTCATATCTATCTATCTATCTCATATCTATCTATCTATTTAAACAAAATTGGTATCACTGCACTCGTAAATATTTCACTATTTATCTTGTACAGTGAGCGCCCTACATAAAAGTAAAATATCCAATGCCAGAATTGCTGTAAATTGGTCACCTTATCCTCCAGCAAAGAAGGGTTAAAACGTCCCACCTGCCCCCAAAATGGTGTTAATAAAAGACACAGTTCAATAACCTCACTCATCGCTATAGTTACAGGGGTTACAGGGCTAAAGTTACAGGGGTTCAAGTTCACCTTCCATTGGGTAGATATTGGATCTCGTACCCTTGCAGTGTAACCATCTACAGGAGTACAACACTCACCGGAGCCGCCCGTCAATGTCAGCCGTCGCCCCAAGGACACAATAACATTATGCTTTGTTTCATTGCTCCCAGGAGAGTATTGCCCTGAGATACCTGTCTCCTCTGACTAATGGCCGGCACGTCTGGAACTAAGGAGGTCAATGGAGCAGCATAAACAATAACACTACTACTCTCATGGAGCACTACAGGTTTACTATTTGTAGAGAAACGTGGAAACGATTTGGGGGTCATAGATGAGTGAGCTCAGAGGGGCTCCACTAAGGAAGAGAGACATCAAACCTGAGACATTTGGGAAATCTCATGTTTCATGTTCCGCATCTGCTTATCATGTACAGGAGCTTTAGAAAAGTTTTCCTTACACTGATCCTGGTTATAGGTACATATCTAATATCTCTGGAGGTGTAGAGTAGTCATGGGTTAAATAAGCACTGCAGATTTTTGTATTTTTTTTGCCCATATCACTAGTCCTACAGCGTCACCTGTTTTATTCTGGCACAGCTTCATCCATGTGTTTCATTACTGTAACTGGGTCATGTGATCACCTGCCTGACCCACAGGAAATAACAGTGTTTAATATGTTAGAGAAAGGTTCTTTGAACTACAGGATGACATAATCACCTGCAAGTTCCAGACAGCTGTACTGCTGTATGTACACAGAGCTGCCTCCTGAATGTAATCTACCCCATTTCACCTCCATTTTGTCTGCAGGCTTGTCATTTATCTTCAGCAGCGTAGTGCAGTGTTTTCCAAACAGTGTGTGTCCAGCTGTTTCAAAACTACAACTCCCAACATGCCCAGTCAACCGTAGACATAGTGTTTCATGATAACATCCTATCTGCCAGCAAGAGGAACCTTACTGCTTACAATCTTACAACTAAATGTAAGTTATAGCATGCTGGGAGTTGTAGTCTTGCAACAGCTGAATGCACGCTGGTTGGTAAAACACTTGCGTAGTGTAACACCTTCCTTTCGGTGCTGCTGTTTTGTATCCTTTCTGCTTGCAAACTTTGCTTGAAAACCAAGTGTGTCAGTGTATCGTTCTCCCTCCACACGCCATCTGTAGTACTGTACTAAAAATCATCCGCGAGCTTAGTGCCAGCCTATTCATTCATGTGCACTTTCACTAACACTATGTCATGGCATAGCAGAGAGGAGTATGTGTTGTCCTATGGTTGGCCAAAGAAGGAAGGTAAAGGAAGTACCTGTGTGTGTGCTGCTGGCAAACAGCCCAGCTCTGGTCCATTCCCTTGAAATCTAAGGAATGAGAAATAGCTGTGCACTGTGACTCAGTTACAGCAGTCAGAGCCAAAAATCACCTTGTAACTCCTCTGCAGAATAATCAAACAAAACCAGAGACCCCGTATCGGTCTCCTGTTCACCCAGTGTATTGGGTTTAGTGTGGGTGAACAGGATGACTGTTTCCTTTAAAGAATACCTCTCATGATCTTGTTAAATTTTACAATCCTCCCAATTCACTGCCCTCATCACGATAAACCACCCCCTGTCTTTATTTTTATAATTTTTTTTAGTTTTCTACCTTGATATTGCTCTGTATTTTCAGCTCAGTCAGATTCACAGACTGGGAAGGGGCGTTCCCCAGCAGGCGTGACATCATCTGAAGCCATACAGGGGAGAACTTCCTCCCTCACTCTGCTACACACAGCTCAGAGCAGTCCAGTGTGAGAGTAGCTATGATTGGATAAGGCTGCACCCCTCCCTCAGCACTCCAGACTGCATTTCCTGATTTTGAAATGTGCTCTGGACAAGTAGGGAGACACCTAGTGGCAGCTTTTTTCAACCCTCCTTGAAAAGACCTATTTGGTGTACAGAGACTCACTTTCATGCAATGCTTTATGGGGGGGGGGGGGGGGGGGGGGGGAAAGATATGCAGATTAGCTCTTCATCATACTAGCCAAACCATAGACGCCCATCTAGCTTTCTTCCTTCTAGAGGGAGAGCTAATTTGCATGGGGCATTGCATCTCTAAAGATCTTCACCCCCTGGATTGGTGTTTCCCAACTACGGTGGCTCCAGCTTTTGCAAAACTACAACTCCCAGCATGCCTGTCCAGGCATCCTGGGAGTTGTAGTTTTGCAACAGCTGGAGGCCCCCCTGGTTGGGAAACGCTGCCCAAGATATTAACATCAGCATTTTTATTCACAGACAGCAAGCAAAGATCTTGAAAATGTAACGAAGTAAAAAAAAAAAAATAATTATATTTTTTATTTATTTAATTATTTATTTATTTATTTATGTATTTATTTATAAAACCTGACATGTCTCTTAAAGCAATTCGGAACTCGGGTGGTGCTCCTGTTTAAAATCAAAATAATTATTATTTCAGCAAATCAAGCTTAGGATGTGTCCATTTATTCTTTTACAGGAGGAGTCGCAACTGGAAGATGGCGCCCGTCAGGCGGCTACAATCATCACTGCGCTGATCACGGACAGGAACCCTGCGCTCACCGGTCAAGTAATGGTCGCATGAAAAAAAAATTTAAATAAAAAAAATGTCATGGAGCCGCTGCACAAGAAGAGCGAAGCATCAGCCATATAGTGAAGCAGTAGCTGCATTATAAATACACATACATTGGCGTTAGAGAAGGACGAGTGATGCTAACAAGTGTAGTGATATAGCAGAGCTCAGTTAGTCATGATGCGCTGTGACATCACTAGGTGTAATGTTAGGTTTAACACAGAACTGCACATTCTTAGCCGTGTGAACTCCAAAGATAGGGGATAAGATGCCTGATCGCG